>NW_015175986.1:495125-501921 GCF_001447785.1 Gekko japonicus | reverse complement strand
TCCAGGAATGGGAGGGAATCCTGTACTTTTCAGTACATTAAACAACAAACCACGAGATGGTCTATATCCTCTTTGGTTTTCAGAACAATATGCCACCAGAACCTCTTTTCAGTAGTCCCTGCCTTTCCTAAGAGAGAGATTCCAAACCCTTAGTTGGCATCTGGGACAAAACACATTAGCAACTCAATATAGAGATGCACACTTTTTACCCACCCAAGCCAGTCCAGGAATGGGAGGGAATCCTGTACTTTTCAGTACATTAAACAACAAACCATGAGATAGTCTATATCCTCTTTGGTTTTCAGAACAATATGCCACCAGAACCTCTTTTCAGTAGTCCCTGCCTTTCCTAAGAGAGAGATTCCAAACCCTTAGTTGGCATCTGGGACAAAACACATTAGCAACTCAATATAGAGATGCACACTTTTTACCAAGGTAACATGTGTGGGGAGTGTTAGGCTACAAGATTTAGACTTGGAATGCAAGTTACAACATCAGAGACCCATTAGAAATAAGAATAATTTTTATTCAGTACAGAGCATAGCAAAACAGACTATATAAGAGATTACTGAAAACAAGAAAAACCTATGGCTCTGTGCCTTAACTACACATTAAAGATATTCATAGTTACCAGTGAAGTGTCCATATTCCAAGAGTGTCCAAGGTATACAGTCCAATTAGACACCAAGGGATTTTGAAGAGAAATCCCATCCTTGCACCCATGTGCTCCAGTTCACAAAGCAACTCTTTGTCTCTCACGAGGCAGCATTTCCAGGTGCAATAAACAGACAGCAAGAGGAAGAAGGGAGAACTTAAGCAAGAGAGCAGCTAGAGCTCTAACCTACCACTCCCAGAGGGACCAAAACAATTATAGCCCAATCTAATCGCAATCAGCTGTGGCCATCAGCCAATCACGAGTGGACAGGGGTGTGTGGCCAATTGTTGGTTGCCATAGCTGCAACACAGGAATGGCTAGAAGTTTGGAGGCCCCTCCTGCAGTCAGGTGACCCAAACTTCAGCTTCTCCATCATCTACGTGGCTATTCGCATGTGGGCCAGAAATTGCAGCCATGAGGTCTGGCTTTTGGCATGAAAGTGTGAAAGAATGTGGGTTTATGGCATGGCTATTGAGGCCATGTGGCCCCCACCATTTGGCTTGCAACAGGAAACGAGACACAGCATGTTATCAAAAGACATCACTGGAGAAGGCATGTGGATATAGAAAACAGAAAGCAATTTTTCTATAGAGGAGGGGAAGGGAAAGGAGGTTGTAAGCCACTCTGAGACTCCTTCGGGTAGTGAAGGGCGGGGTATAAATCCAATCTCTTCTCCTCTTCTTCTTGGGCAGAGCCAGTCTGGTGTGCTGGTTAAGACTCTATTCTGGGAAAACCGGGTATGATTTCTCCCCTCCTCCACTTGCACCTGGCTGGATGACCTTGGGCAAGCCATAATTCTGACAAGAGCTGTCCTTGAAAAGGAGCAGTTTCTGTCAGAGCTCTCTCAGCCCCACCCACCTCACAGGGTGTCTGTTGTGGGGAGGGGGAGGGAAAGGAGTTTGTGAGCCGCTCTGAGGCTCCCTTGGGTAAGGCCCATGGGGTATAAATCCCATCTCTTCTTCTTCTTGGCATATTCTAGAGTTTTAATGTATATATTTATATGCATGATTGTCAGAACCCACAGCTAACAGCTAAATTTGCAGATGATACGAAGTTGTTCAGGGTGGTGAAAACCAGTGAGGATTGTGAGGCACTCCAAAGGGATCTGTCAAAGATGGGCGAGTGGGCGTCAACATGGCAAATGGGGTTCATTGTGGCCAAGTGCAAGGTGATGCACATTGGAGCCAAAAATCCTAAATATAAATACACGCATAGGAGCTGGGAAAGTGGTTTGCAGGTCAATTTATTCACTTTAGAGCCTGCCCCTCTCACAGAGACTCTAGTAGGATTGCACGGTCTCGATAAATGCAACCAATAGGATTATATCAATGGTGCGACCTCATTTGGAATACTGTGTGCAGTTCTGGTCACCACACCTTAAAAAGGATATTATAGCTTTGGGAAAAGTGCAGAAAAGGGCAACTCGAATGATAAAGGGGTTGGAACACTTTCCCTATGAGGAACGGTTAAGGCGCTTAGGGCTCTTTAGCTTGGAGAAACGACGACTGAGGGGTGACATGATTGAGGTTTATAAGATTATGCATGGGAAAGAGCAGGTAGAGAAAGAGGTACTTTTCTCCCTTTCTCACAATACAAGAACTCGTGGGCACTCCATGAAATTGCTGAGCGGTTGGGTTAGAATGGATAAAACGTCTTCACCCAAAGAGTGATTAACACTTGGAATTCATTGCCACAGGAAATGGTGGCGGCTACAAGCATGGATGGCTTCAAAAGGGAATTAGATAAGCATATGGAGCAGAGGTCCGTCAGTGGCTATTAGCCACAAGGTATAGATAGGGACTCTGGGGCAAGTGATGCTCTGTCTTCTTGGTGCTTGGTGGGGTCAACAGCGGGAGGGCTTCTAGTGTCCTGGCCCCACTGGTGGACCTCCTGAGGGCTCCTGGTATTTCTGGCCACTGTGTGATACAGAGTGTTGGACTGGAAGGGCCTTTGGCCTGATCCAACATTGGCATCTCTTATGTTCTTATGTTCTTATGTTCTTATGAAGTACACGCATTCAGGAACGGTTATACTTTTATTGCAAAGCTATAGATGCAGTAACACAGGCACTGTTAGGAATGGCGGCAACCCATTGAGCCTAATAGGACATAGGGTATTCGTATGCACCCCCCCCATGGCATTGGCCAATTAGGGACCCTCCCGTGTGCGGGATAAGTCAGGCAAGCGTTAGATGGCTAAAGCTGAGAACCAGGAGTTTCCCACGGTACATAGTAGCCCTCCAGACAACACAACCTCCTCCTGCACATCTGTAGAGATAAGCGTTTCAGCAAAGGCAGAGCAGCAGGGATAGGAATGCAAGAGCAATTAACCAGACACAGAATGAACTCCCCAACCCCCATGGCAGCATAGCTGACAATGATCTGCAAGCCGCCCTGAGCCTGCTGCGGCGGGGAGGGCAGGATAAAAATCTAACCAATAAAATAAAAATAAAATAAAATTTGTGTCAGGCGGAGAACGGACCGGAAATCAGTGGGTCAGGGTTACTGAAGCACGAGCCTGTTTCCCTGTACGTGGCTGTGTGACTCCTGCGTGGCACCAAAACTCCTCGGAAGAGGCAAAGGGCAGATTCAGCCTGTGTGCTGGTACTTCTCTGCCCGGGAGGGAGGCTCCCTCCCTAAGCTGTGGAGCCTGGTGAGCAGACATTCCACCCGGTGAGCTGCCGGCATTAAAGTTATGAGCGAGCAAGTTGGCTACTGGCATTAAAGTTATGAGAGAGCCAGACTGTTCTAGTGCTTAGGAGCGCGGACTCTAATCTGGAAGAGCCAGGTTTGATTCCCCACTCCTCCACATGCACCTGGCTGGATGACCTTGGGCAAGCCATAGTTCTGTCATAGCTGTTCTTGAAAAAGAGCGGTCTCTGCCAGAACTCTCTCAGCCCCACCTGCCTCACAGGGTGTCTGTTGTGGGGAGGGGAAGGGAAAGGAGTTTGTAAGCCGCTCTGAGACTCCCTTGGGTAGTGAAGGGTGGGGTATAAATCCAAACTCCTCCTCCTGCTCCTCCGCTTCCTCCTCCTCCTCCTCCTCCTCCTCCTCCTCCTCTTCTTCTTCTTCCTCCTCCTCCTCCTCCTCCTCCTCTTCTTCATAAATCAGTTTGTTCTGGAGCCCTCCTTCCTGAGTTAGGATAAAAAATGTGTGAGCCGGAGGCTAAAAAACGGTGAGCTAGCTCACACTCACTCAGCTTAGAGGGGACACTGCCTGGGAGTCCCATTTGGTGCCAAAGAGGGGCCTGCCCAGAGCCTGGTGTGAGGAGGCGCGGCCGTTGGTGCTTCTGCTGCGATCAGGGCCCTGCCATGAGGATGGAGTGGCCCTCTTTCTCCCTGGCTGCTGTGGTTCAGAGGCAGGCCTTCCGGACCGTGCCTGGGGGGGGGGTCCTTAGTGCCGGGTGGAGGGTGGGTCCTGTTCATCTCCTCTCCCACCCTCTCCAGACCGTCTGCTCTGCTCTTACGGGTGAAGGCAGGAAGTCTCTGGAGGACGGGGAGAAACACACCTGCAGTATTCGGCCCAGCTCTGTCTGCATGTGACCCACAAGGAATTAACCCTTTAAAAACTCCACTGATCAACAGGATCTGCTTTGCATTTCGTGTCCCTTTCGTTCTCCCCTTTGGCTTGCCGCCATGCATTTCTTAGACCTCCCCCCCCTCCCAGGCCAAATGTTTGGTTTTTTGCAGGGACTTTGGCAGATGTCCTTCCTTGGCCTCCAGTGTTTCTTTGGGAGGGCGGCTGCATTGGCTGTCCTCAGGGCCAGCCCTCGTGCCCACACTGCGTAGCAGGCTCAGGGCAGGATCGTAGTGCCACCCTGGACACATGGTCCAGACACTAGAAGCCCCCCCCCCCGTTCTCACCTTCACTTGCCCTTGAGGGGGCAGGCGGTGCCACCTGTCTTAAAAGTTAGGCCCTGTTCCGGAGCCCGTAGGCTCTGCCGGGATCCTAACGTGTATGTGTGTGGGGGGGGTGTCTGCAGGCAGCTGCGCCCGCAAGAGGAATTTCCCTGGCCCCATTTTCTCCTTCTGTCTCTCTCTCCCTCCCTCCTGCATCTGTTGAGCTGTGAGCTCTGGAGCACAAGAGCTGCTTCTGCCACAATGAACCTGCTCCTCTTGAAGGGGCTCCCAGACATTTTGCTTTGGATGCAGCCATTTCTCAAATCCACCGTGAAGGGGGGGGGGGCTCTGTTTGAGGGGCATTTAATTTTTTAAGGGGGCAGCTACATTACAGCTAATTAAATTGATCTGAATGTGTTAGAGGAGGAGGAGGCTCCAAGGCTGTTTCTAGCCTCTCCTTTCAGCAGTTCCTAGGAATAAAACAGCCCAGAGAGCATTTAAAGGCCTTTTGAGCTCCCTTCCATGGGCCAGTAAAAGAAGAAGAAGAAGAAGAAGAAGAAGAAGAAGAAGAAGAGATTGGATTTATACCCCATGGCTCTTCACTACCCAGAGGAGTCTCAGAGCGGCTGACAAACTCCCTCCCCCTCCCCACAACAGACACCCCCTGTGAGGTGAAGCTTAGAAGGGCACTCCAGAGGAGGGGTACCTTGAGCACTTCTCCAACAATCCCCCTTTCTGCCGGCCCCCGTTCTGCTGCAGACACCCCCCCCCGAGGTCACGCGGCACCCTCAAGACTAACCAAGTGTATTTCAGCCAGAGCTTTTGGGAGACGGAGCTCACTTCTTCGATTTTTCTAACCACGTTCATGGGGGGGGGGGGGGTGGGGGGGGGGGGGAGGGGAATGGGGCGGACATTTTTGGATGGAAAAAATGGCACAGGTGGGGGGACGTTGTTAGAAACAGAACTCCAAATCAGTTGACAGCTCCCCCCCCAGTTTCCATGGCTCTATTTGGTTGTGGTTTTTTAAAAGGGCGATGAGATTGAGGAGGGGGTCCCCTCTGTCCTCCTGGGTGGCCATAAAAGAGAGCCATGGCTCTCTCGGGGGTGGGTGGGCTTGAGGACTTTGGCGTGTTTCCAGGGGCTCTGCAAAGCTTGATGACCTCTGAGACCAGGTGCCTGTGACCCCCTGTCCACTGTGGGTGTGGTTGGGAGCAGGGACACGAGTGTGCGTGTGTGTGGGGGTTCCACGGGAGGCTGTGGTGTGTCACATGGACCCCCAATGTGGCAAAGCCTTCTATGCCCCTTAGCTACCGGAGGCAAATGTCACGGGTGCAAGTTTCCTGGCTGTCTGAAATTTCAAGACCGGAGGGGGGAGGGGGAGATGTCTGCTAAATGTCCCCTTTTGGAGCTCCAGATGTGGGGCAAGGATGAGCCCCCTTTTCTCTCCCCTCCCCCAGCTGTGGGGAGACGCGGCCGTCTTCTGTCTCTTTTCTCGCCACGGTTTTGCGTAGCAGAGTTCTGGCAGGGAGCAGAGCCGGGCGCTGGCAAAAAGCGCTTTGCGATGATAAAAATCAGATTGCAGCGAGATTGTATCGGAGGAGTCAAATACCAATTCTCTCCGGGGCTTCGTTCCAGCATGCGATGAATTGCCGGCGCGGCGTCTCTGGGCTGCCTCCTCCTCCTCCTCCTGAAGGGACGGTCCCTTGGCAGGCGTCAGTGGGCACCTGCATTGAAGGGGTGGGAGGGGGTGGGGCCGAGGAAAGGGGGCTGTGTCGGTGTGGGGGCGTGCGTGTGTGGCGGGTGCCTCAGCCTCATGCAAGGATGGGTGGGAGGATTGGGACTGGTACCAAAGGTGGCTCGCCTCTGCCCACGTCACCATTCCCGGCAGCGCTTAACCGGAGAACTGGCCTGAACCCCACAGCTCTGCCCCTTCCTAGCAGACCTGGTGATGAGCGGTCTGTTCTCTCCTGGGGAGGGGCTGGGGAGAGCTTTCTGCTTGTGCGCAGAGGAGCAGCGATGGCCGGCCTGCTGTTCTATGGCAGAGAGGGAGCCGTCCCTCCCAGGGGCACGACTGTTCCTCTGCAGCTGCCCTGGCTTGCCCTGCGAGTGGCCTCTTGTAGTGCCAAACCACTTTGCTCTCCGGGTGGGTGGGCTGACTTGTGGAGCATTCTGTGAAAGGCAAGAGAGGGGGCTGTGGGAGAAGATGGACCGGGCATCGCGTTGGGAGAGGAGAAGCCTCCTGTCTGCGTCTGACATGCCCAGTTTGCACGCACAGAGCAGAAGGAAGTTGGTGGGTGGGTGGG
>NW_015175986.1:492938-495087 GCF_001447785.1 Gekko japonicus | reverse complement strand
GGTTGCAGCGGTCTCGGCGTCACCTGTGGTGGTTCTTGTGGCCATTCTGGGGTGTGGCTGTTGGTTGATTCGGCGGGCGCCAGCCCGAGCAAGGCAGGGCATTGTGCCGCACCCCCACCAGGTAGGCAGGTTCCTCAGCCGCCCTCGTGGTGCCCCCTCCCTGGTGGCCCTGCCTTGTGGGGGAGGGGGGCCCTCCCACAGCTTCCCCCTGGCTCCCTTACGGGGGGGGGGACACTGGAGGTGGGGTGCCCTCTGCTGGCCCTGGTCCAAGGATGTGGTGGTGGTCGAGGACGCTTCCCTGGAGGCGAGGAGGAAGAGTTCCCCCAAAGGAAGAGTTTCCTGTCTTGGCATTTGGCTGCTGCGAGTTACTGTCCCTTGCGGGTGAGTCCCGGCAGCAGGGTGTGAGGTAGTCAGGCACCTTTTGGCTGTGGCCGGTGCGGTCAGCGTAGCGGAGTCTACATGCCCCTGCTGCCACTTCCTCCAGGGGACCTGGTCTCTCTCCATCTAGAGGTAGCTTGGCCCCTGCCTGGCGACGACCAACCCTAGCCGGGAGCCGGAGGGCTCCTCCTTCCGAGCGCCTCCTCCCGTCCCGGATGGGCCCCTGAGTCCCTGGGCAGGGACAGAAAGCGGGCAGCACCGCACTTGGCGTCTGGGGGTGCACTTGTGGCTGGAGGGCGTGTCAACACAAACGGGGCTTAATATTAGTACATGACTAAAGAGTTTGGTGTTTCGAGGCTAAGAATACATTGATATCCAAACCAGGCTGGTGGGCCTACGTGTTGTGACTGTATAAAGAGAACTCACCTTTTCCTAACTGTTTTCTAGGTTCAGCTTTGATTTATTCCCCCCCCCTGTTTCTCAGGTGGCAAAAAGCCAAGATGCAGGTGCTAAGGTGGCGGGGGGGGGGAGTCCGTTTGCAGCCCCTTCTCAATCTTGTGGATCTTTGCAATTTTTCTTATAGAAAACTAAGCTGTTTATACTGCCACATTCCAGAGATATGCCTAGTTGTACAATTGTACATATGCATGTTTTGTGTTGTTAAA
Source organism: Gekko japonicus (assembly GCF_001447785.1). Taxonomy (NCBI): domain Eukaryota; kingdom Metazoa; phylum Chordata; class Lepidosauria; order Squamata; family Gekkonidae; genus Gekko; species Gekko japonicus. The sequence continues at coordinate 494,044 of NW_015175986.1, read as the reverse complement.
TCAGCAATGTCAGTTGCCACCGACATGCGGAGGCCACTCAGTGCCACATTGTGCTTCCAGTGGGGTCCCTGGAGACTGAGAAGAACCAGTTCCTGGATGGGCAGTGGTGGGGTGGCCCCCAGGGCGCATGATAACCTGCAGTCCTGATGAGACAGAGGATGCAGGAGGGAGCAGGTTTGGAGGCCGGGGGTGCGGGAGAAGCAGGCGGCAGCCTTTTGCCAACTCTCTCTTTTCCAGGGGCCAGGCAAAGATGCGCCTCCTGTGGTGCATGCTCTGGTAACACGTGGACTAGACTCCTGCCATGCGCTCTGCATGGGGCTGCCCTTGGAACGGTGGCCCGAAGCTGCAGTGGAGGGGGTTGTAGGGGCCGTGTCACTCCAGTCTTGTTCCACCTCCACCGGCTCCCAGTTCAAGGTGCTGGGAGGACCTGCCTCCTCGCGTGTGGACCTCCATCGGGTGCCCTGAGCCTAGATGGGTGGCGAGCCAAGAAAGGGGCCTTCTCCGTTGTGGCCCGTGCTCCGGGTGTTCACCACCGTAGGGACACCGAGTTGGGAGCACAGGCAGAATAAAAACATTTTGAAAGAGTCATGAATATGTCAATGGCACCAGGAGGGGGTTGTCCCTTGCGTCATGCCCCTCTCTTACCTGTTGTGGCTGTAAGCATGTTGCATCTGTGGGCGCGCATGGAACATGCTCTTCATCCTGTCTGAGGTGGCTTGAATCTGCCTGGGTGGTTAGGTGCCCCAGAGGGGGGGGGAGGGGGCCGAAGGGGCTGGTGTCCCTTTTGGGATCCGGAAGGGGCGGGGACAGTGTCCCATCTTTGGTGCCGTCAGTCCAGTGCTAGGGTGATTCCAGCCATACTCTCCCCCCCCCTTGTGTACATGTGCATAGGGGTCGTTGCAGCATGTCCATACGAGTGGCACGGATGATCTCCGCCCTGTTGCTTCAGCATCCGACTGGCATTTTGGTCTCCTCTGGAGAGGCCTGAGTGTCTGTCAGGTTTTGTGCTGCTTGGGGTGGTGTTTTCACCCCACCCCCTGGGGGAGGGTTGGGGACGCGTTGGGCCGGCGGCTGGCAGCCCTGGCCCCCCTGCTCTCCTGTATGAC
>NW_015175986.1:414573-492923 GCF_001447785.1 Gekko japonicus | reverse complement strand
CCCTTTCCTTTTCCTCCTCCTCCTCCTCGCAAGCTGCCTGTGTCTGCTGTTCCTCCAGGAGAGCTGCACATCTGAGAACCTGCTTATCCCCCCAGTTGGCTGAAGTGTAGACGGGGCAGGCCAGCCTTGAGACTCACTGAATGAACCTTAACAGGTCTACAAAGGGGTGGGGGGGGGGAGACCTGGCTGGGCAACAGTGTTTGTGTAATGGATGCAGGTGGGGGAGTGGATCACAAATTGCCCCCAGTGTCATGCAGACGCATAAGAAGAGAACATGGTCTTGGGCCGCATTCACCGAAGCAGAGTGCCTGGAGCACGAGAAGCAAGACTGCACTGGTGAGGCCTCACCTGGAGTCCTGCGTCCTGTTCTGGGCGCCACATTCTAAGAAGGATACCAAGCCACTAGACTGCCTCCAGAGGAGAATCCTCAGGGTGCTGCCGAGTGGTGTGAAACCAGGTTTTAGGACAGTCAGATGTGAGGCCAGGAGCGCCCTGGAGACCAGCGAGATTTCCAGGGGCATCTAAGCTTCCGAGTCTCCAAGCTCCCTTGGTCAGGCCGGAGTCGGAATGGGCGTCTCTTTTTTTTTTTAAATAATATTTTTATTAGGTTTTTTCACATTTATATTTACATCAATAATTATAATATCTCATTTCATCCCATTATCACCTTATTCTACCAAAACTCCCTTCAGAACAACACCAATACAAACAGTTATAATTACTTTTTCCTTCATAATCTTTAACAAACCAACAGTTCTCAAATATCCAGTACACACATCCAATAATGTGCCTTTTATGACTGTAATCTCTAAAGATATTAAACCAACTATCCCTCCTATTCATCATGACTAGAAATTTTCTTACCTGTTCCAAAAGTTTATCTCCTATAAATAATGGGCGTCTCTTGAGCCTTTATGTCCCAGTCAGGAGGCGGGAGGGGGTGGGTGCTTGGGAAGGGTGCACGGAGGGGTGCCCTGCCTCTTGCCATCAGCTTGACTAGAGCGGGAGGGAAACGCTGGGAGGGGGCAGGGAATTAGCAACTGTACTGAGATGGGCACCCCTGTAGTCCTTTTCTTGGGGGTGGGGGTAGGGGTGGGGGGTTTCCATTGTTCTGAACTTGTGAATTGCCTCAAGGTCTTGCATTGTAATTTCTCCTTGAAATGTCTTTGTTTGAGGACAGGTTTTAGGAGAAAAGGGCTGGGTAAGCTTTCCCTGGAGGACTGTTTCTGCGTGTTTTGATAGCAGAAAGGGAAAGTTACTTCTGCACTGTAGGGCTGTGACTGTGAAATAGTTCTGCGGGGGAAGGGAGTGCTTCTCCAGTACCTTTGCTTTCATTCTGTATCGCGGTTTCACCACTTGCTGGTAGATGTCTCAGGGGTTTTCAGGCCGTGTTTTATGGAACTCAGGGGTTCCAAGGAAGCTTCTCAGGCGCCCCTCACAGAGAAGATCAGCAAGAGGAGACGGAGAGCTTGCCCGGACCCTCCAGATCTTCCCTCCAGTGATCAGCTGCCTGCCCCTTGAGCAGGACAGCGGTGGTGCCCCAAAGATTTGTCCAGTTTTTCCCTACACAAAGTGAATATGGGGCAAGGGAGGGGGGGGCAACAACAGTGGGAGGGGCTTCTAGTGTCCTGGCCCCACTGCTGGACCTCCTGATGGCCCCTGGTATTTCTGGCCACTGTGTGACACAGAGTGTTGGACTGGATGGGCCACAGGCCTGATCCAGCATTGGCTTCTCTTATGTTCTTATGTCCTGGGCAAGGGATGCTCTGTCTTCTTGGTGCTTAGGGGGGGCAACAGTGGGAGGGCTTCTAGTGTCCCGGCCCCACTGCTGGACCTCCTGAGGGCACCTGGTGTTTTTGGTCCCTGTGTGACCCAGAGTGTTGGACTGGAGGGGCCTTTGGCCTGATCCAACACGGGCTTCTCTCTTAGGTTCTTAAGACTCAGGGGAGAGGTGGCCATGGTGTTCAGTTGAATATGGCCAACCCCGTAAAATGCCCCTGTATTTCCAGTAAGGGACTAGCAATACCATAAGAACGTAAGAACATAAGAGAAGCCAATGTTGGATTGGGCCAGTGGCCTCTCTTGTCCAACACAGTGGCCAAAAATACCAGGTATCACATACCATGGAAGGCACTCCAGATATTTCCCTATTCCGATATTTCACTCCTGATAAATTTTGGAAGTATCCAGCATCAGTCAACTGGGAGGCCTTTCTGCTGTACTTCAGGCCCTCTAAAGGGCCACCGGTTCAAGGACTCACCCGAGTCCGGAGGCCAGGTGTGGCTGCCCGCGGGAAATGGGGCCCCTTCCGGAGCTTAAGAGGCTGGTGGACCGGTTGGGACACACCTCCTCCCCTCCCTGCTTCTGCTGCCTGCAGGCACTTCAAAAATGGTTTTCATTTTGATTTGTAAGTTTGAAAAAAGGGCATTATTAGATTCCCCCCCCCACTCAGTTGTGGGAATATTAATATTTTTCTGACGTCAATTAAAATGGAATTTCTCCTGACATGGTTTTACAACACAATATCTGTACTCCCAAAGCTGGATGAAAATGACAGCCATGCCCTTCCTGACTTTTCCAATACAAAATTAAAACAATGTGTTTTTTCAAGGGTGGGTCCCAAGCAATGTTCCCTCTAAGTGCAGTATAGACTGTATTAGAGGTATTGTTTTATTGGTTTTAATGTTGTAAGCTGCCCTGAGCCGCTTCGGCGGGTGGGCGGGATAAAAATCAAATAAATAAATAAATAAATAAATAAATAAATAAATAAGCTGCGGAGTCTTGTGAGCAAAAATTCTACTTTGTGAGCTATGGGCATTAAAGTTGTGAGCAAGAGATTTGGCTCCTGCATGAATCAGTTTGCTCTGGAGCCATCCCTTCCTGAGCTAAGACAAAGATGTGTGAGCCAGAGGCTAAAAAAGTGTGAGCTAGCTCACACTAACTCAGCTTAGAGGGAACACTGGTCCCAAGACGTGACCGCTGTTGTGGATTTGTGGCTCCAGAGGGCAGGGCTGAAGCTGAGGGATGGAAATGAGGCGGGAAGTGGACCAGGAGACTTCCGGTGCAGTGGCGGAGGAGCAGGTTGCCTCCATGTGACTGGGGGGTCCTTCAGCAGAGGCGAGGTGGCGTCTGTCCCCGTCTTCCTTCCTGGGCCTGGGGCTCGGCCAGATGATCCTTCGGTCCCTTCGGACGCACACACTCTCTCTGCTTTTTGCCTAAAGGGACCTGAGGTGATGTGCATTCTTTGAAGGGACAATGGGTGGACACATCTGTGGCTACTTCTGATGCCCTTTGGCCATGTCTGCGTTCCGGGGGGTGGGTGGGGTGGGGGCTGAAAGAGGACAGACTTATTTGCCTCCCCCCCATCTTTCTCGAAACTGCTTAGCTCTGAAGTTTTGGGAAAGAGCGCAATAAAGCTGGGATGGCTGCTGAGAATGTGAGGAAATGTCGATTCCCTGGCTCACGTGGCAGCCATTCCCTCCCCCCCCCCCCCCCCCGGGGGGGCCCCGCCCTCTGGGAGAGATTTTCATGTTTCTTTTTAAAAATTGGCACTAGAATATTGTTGTATCAACACACTGCTTTATTACCGATAGGTGTCGGCAGGTCCTCTGAGTTCTCAGAATCCCCCCCCCCCTTTTTATATAAAGTAAGTCTCTAGTTCTTTCTGTTGTGGAGATATGAGGGAAGAAGGCATATCACGGTAGGATTGCCGGATCCGAACGCTGCGCCGGCGGGGCCTGTGGGAGGGAATTTTCCGGGAGTGGGACGGAGTGCAGCGACCTGCTGACACCATGCAGGAGTGCCGTCAGCACATGGAGGATGTTGCACAGCGACGCTCTTTTTTACGCTCTTGTTTTTGAGCGACGCTTGATGGTAGAATCAGCCTCAAATCATACAGTTTTGCCCCAAAATAAGAGCATCACCGCACAACATCCCCAACGTGCTGATGTCGCTTCTGCGTTTATTTCCAGTGATGTTGCTTTTGGGGGGAGGGGTTTCCTCCTGCCAGCCGGACAGCGGGCAGGTGGCGGGCAAAGGCCCCCTAAAACGGGGGATTCCCTGCTCCCAACTGGGGAATGGCGACCCTGCCACAAGGGAAGAAGGGGGTGGGTATCCATTCTGAATGTTCGCATGTTCTCCCTCAGGGATACCAAATACAATTTAAAACGTGTAAATTGGACCATCTTTTAAAACACAAAGGGATATTGTACAATTTTCTAGATGACTTGATGTCTTGTCTAGCCACCCGAATTGGAACTTATGTACACATGCTGTATAAAATCATCCACTCAATGAGATCTTTAAAACCGCACCTTCCATAAATACCCTTAATGCAAAATCATAATTGCAAGGACTGTGCCAAGTGGTAAGCAGGGTGGTAAGAGCAATGGGGCACCGCAGGGCTCGGCACCGGATCCGGTGCTTTATAACTTGTTCATTAATGGTTTGGAGTTGGGAGTAAGCAGTGAAGTGGCTAAGTTTGCAGATGACACACTAAGTTGTTCAGGGTGGCGAGAACCAGGGAGGATTGTGAGGCACCCCAAAGGAATCTGTCGAGGATGGGTGAGTGGGCGTCAACATGGCAAATGGGGTTCAATGTGGCCAAGAGTACAAAGTGATGCACACTGGAGCCAAAAATCCTAACTGTAAATACATGTTGATGGGGTCTGAACTGGCAGACACTGACCAGGAGGAGAGATCTTGGAGTCATAGTAGATAACTCACCGAAAATGTCGAGACAGTGTGCGACTGCAATAAAGAAGGCCAATGCTATGCTGGGGATTATTAGGAAGGGAACTGAAAACAAATAAACCTCTCTATAAATCGATGGTGCAACCTCATTTGGAGTACTGTGTACAGTTCTGGTCACTGCACCTCAATAATAATAATAATTCTACCATTGGAAAAAGTGCAGAAAAGGGCAACTAAGATGAACACATTGTTTCGGCTTCCTTTGCTTTAGAGAGCTGCGGGAGGTCCTGAGCGGTTGCGCGTTACTTGGCCAGGGCAGAAATGTTCTGCTCTTCCATGAGATGACAAATGCCGCGGAGGAGAGGGGCAGCACCACCCCTCCTTTTTTGGTTAGGGGTGAGATGGGCACCCCACAACTGGGCCTTAGTTTTCCCAGGTGGCTGCTGCTGGGGGGGGGGCAAGGAAGAAAGGTGATTGGGGGGGTTTAGATAGATGGACTGCTGGGTAGGAAGTGGGAAAAGGTCAGCCGGATGAGTTCTTGCTTGGGGGTTCAGGAATCCTTCGCCCGTCAGCTCCTGTGGCCTTTGGCCATCTGATGGCTGGTGGGAGGGAGGGGAAAAAATTAAGCATCGCTGTTGGTGGCAGCGTGACAGAACTTCTGGGGAAATCCTGGAAGTGATGTTATGCCTCTTTAGGAATTGCTGAAAACTCTGTATTGCCCCCATTCCCCACCAGTGGCACACCTATCTGCCAATCGCCAGCTTATGCCGGGCAACTCCAGTGTCATGATCTGGGGTGTGTCACCAGAGGCCTACTAGGCCCAGGGAGCCTGGCTAGCAGTAGGTGAGGCTGGGCCTACAACTCCCAGAAGCCCCTGAGAAGTATGGAGCCAAAATTGACCAATAGGGAAGAAGAGGTCTGGGGAACAAAAAGGGCTGGTGCCAGAGCAGAAGCTGTTCTTTCTTCCAGAGGGCAGAGCCAGAAGGAAGGCTGCTGCAGGGGAGAGACCCTCATCCTGAGGGTAGGGTGAGTAATGTAAGGTCACTTGGAATAGTGAGCTAGGGACAGTATATATTTAGACGCGTTAGGGCATTTGATTTCTTTTATTTTCACCCACTTACTGTTATTATTCTGCACCTTGTTTGTTTGACCTCCTATAAAATAAACCTTTTCCTTGTTGTACTCTGCCTGGTCCTCATACCTATTATTTGTCCAAAAGGGAGGTCTGAAGGTCTTGGGAGGGTGCTCTGGGCCTTCTCAAGGGATCCTGAATCCAGAGTGGTGGCAGCGTCAGGTGACACCCCACCTGAAAAAGGGGGAAAGCGCTTTCAAAGAAGTGGGAGAGCAACTAGTGGGGGAAGGGGAAATGAGGTGGCCCTACTTACCCTGGTGGATCCCCCACTTGTGCACATATATTTGGGAATATATATATATGGAACTATGCAGAATACTAGTAGTGAAGCCCATTGTAAAATCAATACAGCAAGCTCTAGAATGATCTCAGCCTCACCCTCCTCCTTTGCCGCCTTGTCCTCCATGGCGCCACTCCCCATCCACCTGTAGCCTGCCCGGCCACCCGCACCCGGCTGCGGCTGACAACAACCACTGTGGTGGCACCATGGTTGGCCTCAGCCTCCTCACCGTCCACCCACCAGAGCATCTGGGCCATCCTTCAGACCCCAGCACACGGAGGCCGAGACACTGCCAGTTCTATGGGCTCACAGCTCACCCGGCTACCTTTACCTGGCCTCGGCTGATGCCACTGCCATGGTCGGCCTTGGCCTTTTCAGCCTCTGCCCACTGGAGCATCCATCCCATCCGTTGCCTCACACCACACTGAGCTTGAGATGCTGGCCACCGCTTCTGTGGGCGGGACTCAGGCAGTGCATCCAGTGGATTGGCACACCCTTGGAGTGACAGGTCAGGGAGATAACTGATTTGGGATCGCATGGAACGTTTAGCAAAGTGCCACCCCAAAACAGAACTATATGTAAGGAGTATATATAAGGAGAGATTTATGACTTCTTCAAGAAACCCCCCCCCCCCCCCCCAAATTTCCCAGTTTTTCCACTGGAAAAACTAAAATAAAATCCTTGGGAATAACAAACCCTTTTTGTGGGTTGCCAGCTCCAGACTGGGAAATACCTGGAGATTCTGGGGGTGGAGCCTGAGGAGGGCGGGGATTGGGGCCTAATGCCAGAGTGTCCAGCTTCCAAAGTGGCCATTTTCTCCGGATGAACTGATCTCTGTCACCTGGAGACCAGTTGTGATAGTGGGAGATCTCCAGTCACCGCCTGGATGTTGGCAACCCTAAAACCCGGCCTCCTGCCCAGTTTAGAGTTGAGAAAGGCACTTCCTTGTGCACATTCAGGGATTGCTCAGAACGCTGGTAGGAGGAGCTGCTGGAATCCAGAAAGATTTCCCCTCCCAGCCCCATCAAAGGCTTTCTCTGGCTTTCGTCTTCCCTGGCCCATGGTGAAGTCCTTCTGCCTCCCGCCTGTTGCCGGGGGCTCGGCGCGCAGAAGCCCAAAAGCACCTGTTTCCTCCTTGATCAATTATTTACGGAGCTATTTAAACGGGGATGGCTTTTACGTGCCAAAATGGTAAGAGCGTCTCTTATCTCAAAGGCTCAGACATGCAGAATGCAGAGTTTAAAACATTAGGACTTTCTAAAGGCCTGTAAAGGCTGCCACTGAAGAGCTCCGAGGACCAGGAGCCCCTGCCAGTGGGTCGGCATGGCTCCTTTGAGCTGCCCGAGGAGAGGGGGGACAGCAGGTCTCCTTGGAGTGGGGCACACGGCTGGAAATAGAGGTTTTGTGTCCCAAAGCACTTTCCTTAGATTTTTCTTTTTTGCTTGCGTCTCATTCAAAAGTTGGATTGTGTTGAAGGCCTTTTCACTTTCCAAATAACTAGTCTGATCTGCCTCTTTGGCAAGGAGAGATAAATCCCTTCAGTGTTCCAGGACTCAGGCAATGAACTTAATACTTGGAGAGAATGAAAAGGCTTTGAAACTGTAAATGAATGTAGGATTTGAGTTCTGCTTCCATAGTGCTGCTGTTGGGTTTTTTCCTCTTCACACGGTCCAGTCTTGTGTCCAGCCCTCCTTTCTGCCTCGGTCCTGCTCTGTCTTTCTAGAAAGGCCCCGGTCTTGACTCCGCTGTCTCTCCAGGGAGCCCACGGCAGGATTCTCCCTTGCTCAGGTTATCCGTTCCAAAACCATCTGTGGTCGCTAAACTGGTGAGAGGCTGACTGGACCAGGGTCACCCAGTGAGCCACATGGCAGGGTGAGGATTGGAAACTGGGCCTCCCCAGGCCTGCACCACATTCTGACCACTGCACCGCACCAGAAAGAATTTGCAGTTTATAGACATCATTCTCTTATTATTACACAGTACGAATGAATTAATTAATTTGTGGACTGTCAGAGCCCCTGGAGAAATTAGTTTCCAATAACAGTCATTCAGAAGAAGTAAAGTTTATTGAGATATTGATAGGATCCAAACGCATAACGTTCTTTGTTAGGACTGAGGTCAAGCGTGTGAAGCCAGCAATTATAGGATAATCAAATCATAGAATCATAGAATGTTAGAGTTGGAAGGGACCTTGCAGGTCATCTAGTCCAGCCCCCCGCACTCTGCAGGAGCATATAGACATTAGTGGCTCTTGGCCAATCACCTCAAGCCCACCGAATTAACACTCTAAGATTCCCAGGGGAAATGGGATACTAAAGACAGTGCTGGTCTCAAGGTTACATGGCTACACCAGACAGACAGTGGCCAGAAACGAAAGTATACATTCCAGTTCACACCCCACCCACCTCTCCATTGCAACCAAGCTCCAGACAGGCGCTTTGGTTGACATAGAGTTGCTCTTGGTCCTAAAGTGGTTTCAAGCCATTCCTCATTTGTTGAGTCCATCTCTGTCTCGTAGTGTGATCTCTGGGCTCTGCGATGTGAGATCATCCTGTCCAGAGAGGGACGGGGCCTTGCCAGGTCTGTGGAACATCTCCCCCCTCTTGGGCTTCATGTGCCTTTCTAGTGTCACCCACAGCTCAGTGTCGATCCTGGTCTCCTGGCTGACGCAGCTTGCAGCCCTGGGGGGCTAGAGGCATCCAGCTGCCTTTTGCAGTAAGGCTGCTCTGGGAGGCGGAGTTCGGAATGCCCTCCTGGGGACGGAGGGTTTGTATTCTGCTCTCGGGTCTCCTCGACTCCGCAGACTTCATTGACAAAGTGGAAGGTTCTCCCAATGGGGCAGAAGAGAAAGGAGCCACAGGTGCTGAAAGATGTAAGTTGACAATAAGGTGAGCAGAAAGGGCGTTTGAGGAGCAGGTGGCTAAAGATGATAGGCATTTCTTCAGATATAACAGAAACAGGAAATGGACCAGGAGGCTCTTGTGCCCTTGGATTGCAAAGGAATGGAATATTTGCACCAGGGAAACAGGGAGATGGCAGAGAAACTGAATGAATTCTCTGCACCTGTTTTCACTGTGGAAATGTGAGCTGCATACCCACACTGGCGCTGCAGTTTTTGGGCAGAGTGTTTGAAGAACAAAGACAAATTGGGATGATGTGTCCCTGGGTCCAGGTGGGATGCCAGAAGGGTTAAGGAACTCAAACGTGAACTTGTTAAATCTTCCAACCAGTACATATAATTTGTTGCTAAAACTAGTATTTGTATCAGAGGACTAGAAAGTAGCAAAGGTTATACCAATTTTTTACAAAAGGGTCCAGGCGGAATCAAGGAGATTACAGACTAGTCAGCCTAATATCTGTTTCAGTTATGTTGGTAGAAACTGTTATTGAAGATAGAATTATTAAGAATGTGAAGGAACAACGCCTGCTTCTTTTTGAGGGGGGGGGAATCAGCATGGTTTCTGCGAAGGGAAGTATGTGGATAAGAGTGATTCCTGCAGGGACTTCTGGCACAGAGTTCCACCAGGTGGGGGGGGGCAGGGCCGAGAAAGCCCCCTTGCCCTGGTAGAGGACAGCCGGACCTCTCTCGGGCCGGGGACCGCCGGGAGGTTCTTATTCCCTGAGCGTGACACTCTTCCAGAGGGGCATACTGGGAGAGACGGTCCCGAAGGCAGGGAGGACCCTTGTGGTGCTGCTCGTTAGGGTGTGGGGGGCAGGGTTCACGATGCAAAGACGACAGGACACAAACAGCTTCTGCAGAAAGCTGACTGAATGAAGGCAGGAACGAACGAACTCCCTCCTCTCACGCAGCAGCCGTATTTATTGAAAAATCCCCCCCTCTTTTCCCTCCCACCTTTTAATACATTACAGCATCGTAGTCATGAGACATGAACTAAGGAATGTGTGTGTGTTCACGCAGCTGTCTGTTATCTGCCTTTCTCAAGGCTACTGACTGCGTAGTGAGCAGTAAATAGATTCCATCTCGGCCTCTCATGACGTATAAGGATTCCAGTTCCCAACCTTCAGCCAGGAGAATTCTGCACTGCCCTACATGTCATCCCTTTTTTTTATTGTTTAATGTTTTAATGTGAAATCCTTGTTGCCAAGGTAGCATCACATGATGAATTTAGCATATCAGCAGACGTGTCCTCCATGCAGGAACAATGTTACCACTTTCGGGCCTGCCTCACAAAAGCCGACAACATTGCTCCTATATTCCATCTGCCTTGTGCAATTAGCTAGGTTCCCAATTTTTCCAGGAGAACAGTGCCCCCGTGCGGGTTTGCCACGCAGTCAGCACTGCCCTCCTACAGACCCTGGCTGCTGAGGGCCTTAAAAGTGGAGACCAAAACCTTGAACCTCATCTGGTGCTCCACTGGGAGCCAGTGCAGCTCACGCAGTACAGGTGGGACGGGTGCTGTCCCAGGAGTCCCCGTAAGGGACCTCTGTTTCCTCCTCCAGTTGTCCCTCGCTTCTGCACAGACGTCTCCACTGCACTCCCGCACACAATCTCCCCCCCTTGGACAGGGCCCATTTGCAGGCTCCACGACTCCCTTAGGCCTCACACAATTGCAGCCTCTGGCAGACGCCTCCCCCCTTCTCTGTTGGCAGAAGCCTCCCCCAAGGACCCTGGGCTTGAGCGCACGCACACGCACGCACACACACAGAGACCAAGAGGTGGAAAGAAGTTTCAGATGCACAGTTTAAACCCCAGACACCTGAAGAACCCAAGCAAAAGACACTGACTTGACCAGCTCTTTGCTACCTGCTCCAGTTCCACGTGAAAGTTGCAAAAGTCCCGCTCGCCAACTTCTGTTCGGAGACGGGAGGGGTGAAAGCCGCCCAGAGACAGATGGTGGGCATGAGATGCGCCTCTGGTGAATTTCCTAAAAGTGTTTGCTTGATGGATTTTCATGTCTTCAGGATAAATTGGACACAGCCCCTTCCCTAGTAAATTATAAGAAGTGCACATTCATCGTTTATCGTTCTTGGCTCTGCAAAAATGGTTTCCGTCCTGGCTCTGGTCCTTTCCACCGGTTGTCCCTCTGCTCCACTTTTATTTATTTATTTATTTATTTATTTAATTAATTTTATTTATACCCCGCCCTCCCCGCATTTGCGGGCTTAGGGCGGCTTACAACAGTATGGCACTCAGTGCGATAAAACAACAATAAAACAATTTTAAACACTTAATACATGGGCCACGCCCAAGGATCCCACGTGACTCAACCCTCTCTCCCTATTGCACAACCCCAGGGGAGGTTACTGTGGCTTCCTGATGTTATTTGCCACATTGGCTTCCAGCGGTGCTGTAAACAATTCCACCAGATAGGAGCCACCACCGAAAAGGACCTAGCCCTAGTGGCCACAAGCCTGGCCTCTTTCGGGCCCGGAATTGCGAGGCGGTGTAGCGACCCCGACCGAAGTGCTCTCTGGGGTCTATGTGGGGCCAGGCGGTCCCTTAGGTATGCTGGACCCTGGCTGTGTGAACGTCCTTTCCAGGGGTGAGAGCGGCCTGCCTCAAAGCGTCCGATCACGGTCCTTTCAGGGGGCTCAACTGGGCCACTCAGTGGCATCCTACAGCACTTCTTGGACTCGGGCGCTCTGGGGTCTGGGCGGCTGAAGGAAGCTGTGGTTGGTGGATAATACTGGGAACCTTTTTGGGGGGAGAGGGGGACACACATACACACACACCAAAAAAGGGAACATTTGTTTTGACCCCAGGTCTTTGACTGGAATGAATCAACCCCCCTGCCTGCCGCTGAGGGTCCTAATGGAGGGGCGGCCCACCTCGCTGACTGAGACTGAAGACACGACGATCACCGTTGGATACGGTCATGGGACGCGTGTTACAGATTTAGGAGACCATGTGAGCCACAGGCTTCCTAGGCAAGGGACCGTGGGGATTATTCTGGCAAGAGGCAATGCAGTGAGTGCAGGATTGTACCAAGGACAATCCTTGCCGGGAGCGGCACTCCCTCTTGTACAAAATTGCCCTCCTGAAGACTTCTGTTTTTGCGCATTTGTGAATGGAACGGAAGTCCCGGGGGAAGGTTCCCCGACCACCCTGGGGCAGGCCTCTCCAGAGAGTCTGTTTATCGACTTTTATTTGCACAATACAGATTTGCCTATTTATACATGGATAGCCTTCCTTTCCCTCTGAGCCTCAAGGCAGACTGCAGAATAAAAAGTGATGCAGTCCTACATCATAAGGCAGCCAGTGGACAAGACCCCTGGGCTTGGACGACGGAACGGGTAGGCCACGTGCACAGAGGAGGGGCGACCAAGAGATGGGGGGGGTTGGAGCCCCTTCCCCAGGAGGAAAGGCTGAAGCGTCTGCTGGGATTTCGCACTTGAGAAGAGAGATGGCCGAGGGGGGGCATGATCGAGGTTTATAAAGTTATGCGGGGGGTGGAGAGAGAGTTGACAGAGAGAACTTTTTCTCCCTCTCCCAAAAGACTGGAACGTGCGGCCATCCAGTGACCGATGGGCAGTAGATTCAGGATGGACAAAAGGAAATACCACTTTCCACAGAGAGTGATTAAAATAGGGATGAGCTCATGATGACCACATGTCATGAAGGAGAAGTCTATCAGTGGCTGAGGGGAACCTCCGCATTCAGAGGCACGAAGCCTCTGGATCCCAGAGCCAGCAGGCAACACCAGGGGAAGGCCAAGGCCTCTCTGCCCTGTTTTTGGCCCTCCAGAGGAACTGGTTGGCCCCTGTGTGAGACAGGATGCTGGACTAGGTGGACCCTCACTGGTCTGACCCAGCAGGGCTCTTCTGATGTTTGTATCAAGAGAAGGCCTCAGCCTCTCTGCCCTGTTTGTTGGCCCTCCAGAGGAACTGGTTGGCCCCTGTATTAAGGTAGGATGCTGGACTGGATGGACTATCACTGGTCTGATCCAGCAAGGCTCATCTTATGTCCTTATGAAGGCCTCAGCCTCTCTGCCCTGTTTGTTGGCCCTCCAGAGGAACTGGTTGGTGGCTATGTGAGAGACAGGATGCTGGACTAGAGGGACCCTCACTGGTCTGATCCAGCAGGGCCCTTCTCATGATCATATGAAAAGCTCAGCCTCTATACCCTGTTGTTGCCTATCTAGAGGAACTGGCTGGCCCCTGTGTGAAACAGGATGCTGGACTAGATGGACCCTCCCTGGTCTGATCCAGCAGGGCTCTTCTGGTGTTCTTATGAGTTACTCTAGTGAAAGACAGTGCACTAAAAGCAAGATGATACCTAGAATAATCATTTCAGTGGACTACAATCTTTATCAGTGATATAAAGATGCCACCCTGGACTGTTCTGTTCTGCTACTGTTCTGTAAAAATGCCCACCTGAGGATTTCTGTCTCCCACATTCTTTGTACTCCAGAGCCATTCTTGTGTTGTGTCGTTTGTAGGATGGCAGAAGGGGGGGAGCCCTGGTGACCTCCGCAAGGTGGGGGCCCCGTGGGAGGATGCCCAGAGACAGGTAGCTGTCAGTTCTACCCATTGGCACGTTGGCAGCCTCAGAAGGAGGGCCCCGATCAGACAAACGAAGCTGCCCCATGGGAGTAGCGTGGGAGGGGAGGTGGTGCAGCAGACATGGGGGGCCCAGGCACCGCGAAGAGCTTTGTGTGCAGTGGCCGAGTGCCTTGAATTGAGCCTGTTGCCTGATGGGCAGCCAGTGGGGCTTCTATGCCCGTTCCGCGTCGCTGTGACATTCTGTACCAACTGAAGTCTCTGAGTTGACATTACAGGCACACCATGGAGACAGTAGTTTTGTCTTGATGTTACTCTGGCCTGGATCCAGGTGCCCAGATTGGCCTGTCAGATGACTCACGTCCGTCCGCAGGAGTCCCTGCCATTTGCGTGAGCTTCAGACACACGGTTTCAACCCCACCGAGCTCATGAGCCAAAGCAAAACACACACGCACGCAATTGCTTGCAAGAGCACAGCTGCTCCAGTGTTTGTGTTCTGCCTAGAGGGGGTGTGTGGAGTGATAGTTTTGACCCCGCGGTCCTCAGTTGTCTCCTGCTAAATGACTTGGGGAAAGGTTAAGAAGAATGTCCCAAGGAGGCAACATATCAGTGGCCAGTCAAGCGGCCCAGGATGGCTGTGGAGTAATTCTCCTACTCTGGTGGTTTCAAGTAGTCGTTGGGAGGATTATGTCTTGGGAGTACTGGGGATGGCTGCTGGAAAACCAGCAGGGAACTGCTCTGCACGTTGTTCTCTGTGTGTATTGATCAAGTCACGCGCAGGCACATGGCTTCTGCTTTCACGCATCGCTCTAGAGCAGCGCACCTGTGCGTGAGCTGCATGTCCTCCTGTTGTGTGGAGGGTGGTGGCAGCATTCCGTGACTGCCTCACTGTGGGCAGCAAGTCAAAGTCCTAGAGTGGTTACAAGGAGCCAGCTGGAGCCTGGAGGGTTCTGCAGACCCGCTTTGCCTTTGGGCCCAGAATGAGGTGGGCGGTTTGGTACACCTGTTCCATTCTTCTTGTGTTTACAGAACTCTGTTGGGTCGCGGCCCTGACTGAAAACTGAGCAATACTGATTGCATCCCGGTAGTTTGGTGTTGTGGTTAAGTGCATGGACCCCAATCTGGGAGGAGGAGGAGGAGAAGAAGAAGATGAAGAAGAGATTGGATTTATCCCTCCGCCCTTCACTACCCAAAGGAGTCTCAAAGTGGTTTACAAGCTTCTTTCCCTTCCCCTCCCCACAACAGACACCCTGTGAGGGAGGCGGGGCTGAGAGAGCTCTGACAGAAACTGCTTTTTTTCAAGAACAGCTCTGACAGAACTGTGGCTTGCCCAAGGTCATCCAGCAGCTGCAAGTGGAGGAGCGGGGAATCAAACCCGGTTCTCCCAGATTAGAGTCTGCGCACTTAACCACTATACCAAAATGGTGCAGTGGTTCCCTACTCCTCCACTTGCAGCTGCTGGATGACCTTGGGCAAGCCATAGTTCTGACAAGTACTGTCCTGGAAAGGGCAGTTCTTGAAAGTGCCCTCTCAGCCCCACCTACCTCACGGGGTGTCTGTTGTGGGGAGGGGAAGGGACTCTGAGACTCTGAGACTCCAAGTGAAGGGCAGGGTATAAATCCAATCTCTTCTTCTTTTTCTTCTTCTATTGGAGCCCTTAAGGTTTTCACATCAGCCTTCTAAAGGGGGAAGCTTCGTGCACAGATCTGCCTGCTGGTTGGAGGCACATCCTGTCTGTATAGCTGTGCAGCTCAGTCCCACGAGTGTGTGCTCAGTAGAACTTGTTCCCAAGTGACTGTGCATAGGATTGCAACGCAAATTTGCTTGGAGCCAGTGTAACTTCTTGCATTGAAACAAGTCTGTAGTGTGCACTGATTTTAATTTCACGCACCTGCCCTCGCCCTTGAGCTCTTTGGTTACATTTTAGAGATGCATACCTAATTGCTCCTGAGTAGAATGGTTATAGGGGCCACGGTGGCTCAGAGGTTAAGATGATGAACTGCAGACTGGAAAGCCAGTAGTTCGGCAGTTCGAGACCTGAGTGCCGCATGACGGAGTGAGCTCCCATCTCTGGCCCCAGCTCCTGCCAACCTAGCAGTTCGAAAGCAAGAAACTGCAAGTAGATAAATAGGTACTGCTTCGGTGGGAAGGTAACAGCATTCCATGTGCCTTGGTGTTTAGTCATGCCAGCCACATGGCCACGGAGAAGTCAGTGCTGGCTCTTCGGCTTGGAAACGGAGAGGAGCACTGCCCCCTAGAGTCTGATTTGACTGGCTTTCGAGCAAGGGACACCTTTACCTTTTAGAATGGTTATAGTCAAGCAGTGTATGTTGGGGCTATGGATTTTAGCCAGGAGTAATGATTTCAGGAGCTGAGCTTCAAGCCAATATTTGGTTCTTCCTTTGCAGGGAAAAGGTCTCTCTCTCTTTCTCTCATGCATTTCGGCAACTGCAGTGATCTGTCTTGGAAGCCCACGTGCCGGCGTGCAGGCCTCTGTTTCTGCCATGCCTTGGGAGGAGGGTGTGTGTAATGACTCCCATTTGCATAATGTTTTCACGAACCAGGCAGGTGCCAAGCCGCAGTTGCTAATGGTGGATGTTTTTCACTTACTTCGCAGTGTTCTCATTCAGAGATTCTTCACACCCAAATGTGAAAATCTGTGTCATTCCTTGAAAAATGGTGATTACATGGCCTTTAAAAATGGCTGCATTTGCAAACCAATTTATTTCATATTTGTCCTTCTGCTTATGATGAGTCGCATCGCGTTTCCAAGAGCCAGAATTGTGAATAACGGCAGCTGGGGATCGCAGGGGTTGCGGCAGATCCTGTTGTGCCTCAAGGCAGGCCTGTGATTTTGTCAGGGTCCAGGGTCTCCGTGGCGGGGCGGCAGAGGGCTTCAGGTTCCCCCACCAGCAGTGTTCCCTCTAAGCTGAGTTAGTGTGAGCTAGCTCACAGGTTTTTAGCCTCCGGCTTACACATTTTTATCTTCGGATGGCTCCAGAGCAAACTGATTTATGCCGTTGCCAAATCACTCACTCACAACTTTAATGCTGGTAGCTCACAAAGTAGAATTTTTGCTCACAAGGCTCTGCAACTTAGAGGGAGCATTGCTGTGGGGGAGCTCCCTCCCTGCCTCTAACTGGTGGTGGAGGAGGACCGTTCACGACGAATGGCCTGGTCAGGATTCCCCCCCCCCCGGCTGCCACCGCCAATGATTTTGTGAGTGAGTGAGCCTGAGTCCGCGGGGGGCCTCCTTACATTGCTCATCCTTGTATGTTTCTTCATTCGCCATCAGGTATGGATTTCCGGACGTGTCCTGGGCAAATGGCAGAAGCTCAAGCTTCGAGTAGGGGTTTTCTCCCCCCCCCCCCCCGGGCTCCCTTTTTAAAACTTCTGACCTCGTGGCTCTTGCCTGTTTCTAGGCACAGGACTCTGGCCAGTCCTGCTCACTTGGAGTCAGTTCCAACATCGTCTTCAAAATCTTTGAAAGGAAAAGACTCAGGCAGTGTTAGGACTGCTCTCGCCTGCTTCTTGGGAACCTCTTGAATGTGGCAGCTTTGGCTGTGGTACCTGGCTGTCTTCAAGAATTCCATTAAGAACATAAGAACATAAGAGACGCCAATGTTGGATCAGGCCAAAGGCCCATCCAGTCCAACACTCTATATTACACAGTGGCCAGAAATACCAGTGCCATCAGGAGGTCCACCAGTGGGGCCATTAGAGCAGGGGTGTCAAACATGCAGCCCGGGGGCCAGATGAGGCCCCCGGAGGGCTTCTATCAAGAGCCCACAGTGGAACTGGCTGTGTTCTACTTCTACTTCCAATTGTGCTGCTGCTGCGTTATCGTAGGTTTGCAGCTTACAGATACACACCTGAACAGCATACTCAAGATTGCAGCAGCACACAGACATTTTGATGCAATAACTCAGAGCAAGAGGTGTCAGTTATCAGACACTTTTAAATAAACAAAATATTGCAAGAGTGCTGATGTTTTAAGCATGATTTTATTTTAAGTAAAAAAAAACCCTTTGTGTTTGTGTGTCCTTTATAAAGTTTATATCTCCGCTACCTGGCATTACATTTCATGACACACGTGGCCCAACCCAACAAGGTCTCATTTATGTCACATCCGGCCCTCATAACAAATGAGTTCGACACCCCTGCATTAGAGTCTACTAGCACTTTATTATGGTTTTAGAATTGTTCTAATTGTAACTTATGTTTTAATGCAATTTATCTGTTTTTATGTAAGCCGCCCTGAGCCGGCTCTGGCTGGGAGGGCGGAAATTCAAAAAATAAAGAGTCACATGGCACACGTTGTAGCAGCTGTTCTTTGCCGTCGGTTGCCCATGTCACAGACTCCGCCTCCACCTTGAGCTTGTCGTTGTTTCCTCCTTGGTTTTGTTCCCCTGCCTCCCTGGTGACTGTTGTGTTGCCTGACTGCAGAAAGGCCATGTCTGGTCTGCAAAAGGGGAGGGCAGGCTGGGGCCCTCGAGGCGCTTTGGGCTTCCTGTCTTTGACCTCCTTACGGTTCTGGTTGCCTGATTTAGAACCACCAGCAGACGCAGCAGCAGCGGGTGCATGTCAATGTTCCCTCTAAGCTCCAGAGTTTTGTGAGCAAAAATTCTATATAGATAGATAGGGGCTCTGGGGCTCTGGGGCAAGGGATTCTCTGTCTTCTTGGTGCTTGGGGGGGGGGTCAACAGTGGAAGGGCTTCTAATGTCCTGGCCCCACTGCTGGACCTCCTGATGGCACTGGTATTGCTGGCCACTGTGTGACACAGAGTGTTGGACTGGATGGGCCTTTGGCCTGATCCAACATTGGCTTCTCTTATGTTCTTATGGTCTTATGTTCTTCTTGGTGAGCTCCTGGCATTAAAGGGGTGAGCGAGCGATTTGGCAGCTGCGTAAATGAGTCTGCTCTGGAGCCCTCCTTCCTGAGCGAAGACAAAAAATGTGTAAGCTGGAGGCTAAAAAACCGTGAGCTAGCTCACACTAACTCAGCTTAGAGGGAACACTGGTGCATGTGTGCGAATGAAAAAGGCCCTTGCATAGGCTCTGGGCCTGCAGATCCTACCACGACCACTACCAGCAGCGTTTAACTGCTCCCGTCTTCATGCACTTTGCTGTCGCCCCCCCCCCCTGCAAAAAGGAACTCTGGGACTCGTAGTTCTTGATAGGATAGACCCAGGAGGTCCAGCAGTTCAGAATATTGTTTGAGTGCTGCTCTAACACTGCTTGTTATTGGTTGCAGCAAATTTCATAAGATCTGGACAATAGATGCAAGGAAGTCAGCCTCTATAAATATTTTCAGACGTGACCTACAGTTTCTCCTTGTTGCAATGGGGATTGCATCCTGGGCTGGGCCCTTCTGGACCTCTGGTCCCCAGTGAAGCATATCCTTCCTTCCCATGGGGTGGGTGGGGGGCTGGGTATGCATCCTGTCTATAGTTTTAGTTTCTGGACATTCAGGAGTCTCTCAATTCTCCCTGTTAACGTCCTTTTGGCTAGTCCCTTCATTTTAGAAAAGTGTCTTCTTTTGAAATCAGAAGTGATTGTTTTGGATTTTGGGGGGCAACTTTCCACTGACATGGATGAACTTAATACCGTTGTGGTCACGGGTTCCCACTCAATGCTGCAAGACGTACGTCTTGCACCACGTCTCCAGCCTAGCTCAGAACCAAGCCTAGACTTGCTACACCTTTAGTTGGCTCTGTGACATCATTTACGTTGTCTAGAAACCTTGTTTCTGTGGCATGACTCGAGCACATATTTGCCCAGTCAACAGAACAAAGTTTGAGTCCAGTGGCACCATTAAGATCAACAAAGTTTAATTCTGGGCATAAGGTTTCATGTGCGTGCACACTGTATCAGATATGATGCGCATGACAGCTTATACCCAGAATTAAACTTTGTAGCTCTTTAAGAGCTTAAGGTGTCACTGGACCCAAACTTTGTTCTACTGCTTCAGACCAACATGGCTACCCCCATCTGAATCTGTTGCCCAGTCAATGTGAGGGTAGTTAAAGTTACCCACTTTTACAACATGCTCCACTTTGGTCATCTGCTTTATTTCCCCCTCCATCTCTAAGTTCTGCCTTTTGGTTTTGATCAGGGGAGTGACAGGCAATGTTCCCTCTAAGCTGTGGAGTCTTGAGAGCAAAAATTCTATTTTGTGAGCTACTGGCATTAAAGTTGTGAGAGAGTGATTTGGCTACTGCATAAATTAGTTTGCTCTGGAGCCATCCTTCCTGAGCTAAGACAAAAATGTGTGAGCTGGAGGCTAAAAAACCGAGCTAACTCACAAAGCTTAGAGGGAACACTGGTGACAGGGCACATTCACTTTCAGGGAACCCTTAGGGCTTGGTATCTCCAACCACAGCTATTCAGTGCGGAGGAAGTTTCTTCCTCAAATGTTTTCTGGTTTGTTTGACTCTATGCTGTGTTTGCCTCCATGTCGCCTGGCAGATTGAGGGCAGGGAGAGGAGGATTGGGGAACTGAGCAAATAAGCCCCTACTTGGCATCCACCTCTTGTGTAAAGGTTCTTGGGAGCAGGATTGGGGAGGCTTTTCTCTGCCTGAGACCTCTGACTTGGTATAAAGCAGTGTCTTGTTGGTAAATAGATCTGGTTTGGGCTAAACCTGCTCTGGGGAGAGGTGTGTACAGTAAACACTGCCCAAGGATGCCGGGCTTGCCCAAAACACACACAGTCAAAAGAAGCAACATGTTAAAGATTCTGGTGGGATGTGTCCGTGTCGATGGAGCTCCGTGGAGACAGAGAATCGAAACTTCAGCAACATTTGCAGTTGGCCCGACTGTCACTCCTCTCCAAACATCTCTGGGGAGTGTGGTGGTGTTGCAAGGATGCTGAGAATCCTGTTCTACGGTGTTCCGGCTCCTTTAGGAATGGTGGTTCTTCAGAGAATTTTGCTTGCTTAAAAGCCTTGAGTTGCTAAATTTTTTTGCAGGGGGGCGCAGGAATCCTTCCCAGGCAGGTCCTGCCTGGCTGATTTGCAGTGCGCATCTTCAGGTGGAAAAACAGCTTTGCAAGGGGCAGGGGGCAGGATGGAGACCCTCTGAAATTCAGCACGTTGGCATTCCCCTTGAAAAGCAAAATATATGTCTTTTGTAGGGCCCATCCCCCCCTTCGGCCTATTCCTGTGCCCTGCCAAAGGGCAGAAGGGGGAGCATTTTCCGTGCGCAGCAGTGCCCCTGCCCACGTGGAGATGTCTTCTCCTCCGATGGGTCTTTTGCAGGAGCTGGCCATGACTCCCAGGCAAGCCTGCGAAGGGAGCTTGCTTTAAAGAGTGGTGTAAGCCCTTGAAACACTCCTGCAACCTCAGGATACCAGCTGGGAGTGTGTCCCTCTTCCTGCCTGTGTCATCAGAGTTGTGGATCCGATGGCTGTTCTCTGCCCTGGGCAAGCGGACCGTCTCCCGACGTGTTGGTCTGGGACACACACAGGAGAGCTCCCGGTCCTCCTCAGCCTTGCAGGCCTGCCTGCTTGTCCCCCCACCCCACCCCCGGGTTTCTGGCCTTCCAGTCAGAGCTGATAGCACAACAAGCATCCAGTGGACTGGATCTGAAGGCTCATGCCCGAAAGACTCTGCAGGATTGTGGCTTCCCAAACCAAGGGAGGACCAAGCACTGCAGTTCTGCGTTTCACCACTTGATTGGTAACCCACGACAACAGCATTCCTCAGTACTTGATAGGATACTCCCAGTTCCACAGGGCCTGCAAGACGGAGCTCTTCTGCCAGGCATCCAACTAGGAGCTGCACCGGGGGAGAATGCCCTGCCCCCTGTCCTCTTCAAAGCAGCCTGAGACAGCCGATCGGGATCGACCGCTAGGAAGGCACTGAAGTCTGAGCGCCATCCCAAATGTTATCTGTTTCTGTTATCTGCTTCATGGTGTTTGGATTGTTATTGTTAGCACCTTTTAATGTTGTGATGGTTATATGATTTTATGATCATTATACTATTTATTGTTGTTTTTATGCTGTTGTGAGCCGGCCATGGCTGGGAGGGCGGGGTATAAATGTAATAAATAAATAAATATAAATATACTTCTCCATTCAAGGGAGCTCTATCACTCACAGGGGCCTATTTAGGCCCAACAGAGGGTCCTGACGTGCCTCATTAAGGCTGAGGTGGGCTTCCTGTCACGGCAAGGTATATTTCTTAAAACCTGGAGGGCCCCCCCCCCAGCACTGTGGCACTTCTGGTGGCCAGGCCAGGCCACCCATTGAGCCGTGGCCAGCTTCTCAGAAAGGGGGCGTGGCTTCCTCCCACCGCTTGCTCTCTGCTGGATTCTCTGGTGGTGTTAGTGCAGCCGAAGTGGTTCCACACTGGCTCAGTGTGTGTGTGTGTGTGTTTGGGGGGGGCAATGTCTTCTGTGGCCTCTTGCCATGTGGGAGGGGGACTGGGTCTTGAAGTGCCACCTTTCATCCCGTGGAGCGGGCTCTCCGCAGGCCAAATGAGCCAACAGGCCCCGGCGGGCGGGGGGGGGGGGAGGATGCGACTTTTATTCACATAACCGAACCCAAGGTCTTCACATTATCAACACGGAATGTTTCCTTCAAGAGTCGATAAGGAGTGACTGATAAGAACTGGGATTGCTACACGCTCAGATAAAGCAAACATTGTGAAATTCTTTTCATTGCACAGTATTCGTTAGTGTGAGCGATAATAGAAGGAAAGTTTCTACAGAATTACTTCATTAAACGTTTTTGCAACTTATCTTTATTGACTCTTCATTATTTTTGTCACGGATGTTGTTTTTGGTATTCTACTTCCTCCCGTGATCTCTCATGTTTGGCTTCTACTGCCAGAGGAATGGCTCGGCTGTAAACCCCCCCCCCCATATGCAGTCCTCCTGCCCGGGCTGGGAGAAAATGTGGCTGTCTTGGCTGAAGGTGGCTCTCCCCGAGCCACCGGTTGAGTACCGCTGGTTTAGGGCTTGAAGGGCTTCCGCTGTTTGGACGGAGCACAGAAGGAATCCGGAGGAGGAGGCCGCGTGTATGTAAAATGCAGGCGGCATGCGCTGTTCGGTAGCTTAAAACCTCCGCTATGATATCAGCAAGCGAAAATGTGGTGGGAGAGTAGTGCATAAATAAGCAGCCTCTGGAGAGGGAAGAGGAAAGTTGCAGGGGAATAAGATCAGCACCTTTATTCAGCGAAGGCCTGGCTGGACGTCTGTCTTCCTGCCCAGGCAGCGGGACAAAAAAGCGGCACTGAATGCCGGAGCTGCATAAAGAAAGGGTTCCTCTGGCGCTTGGGAGCTGAACAGACCTGGGGTGCTCAGCACAGGGCAGTGGTTGGTGGAACGCAGTTGGGCCTCCACCGATGGGCAGGGAGTGTCGGACCCAAGGTGCCTGCTCTGGGGGTCCCACCCCCACCGACACCCGGCCAGCCACAGTCCAGCCGAGCCCCACTTGTCTGATGAGCCTTTGACAAGGGCAGTCTCTGGCGCAGAACGAGTGGCAGGAGCACGGGGGGTCCCTCCTGTCCAGGAAGGGGTGGAGTGTGGGGGTGAAGCTCACTTATTTAAAGGTACACGGCTGCTAGACTCGAGACTAACTGGTCGCCAAGGGATGCCATGGCTTGTAGCCAATGACAGGCTTGTCCTCCATGAATCCATCTAATCCCCTTTTAAAGCTGTTTATTCCTGTGGCCATCACCACATCCTCTGGTAGTGAATGGACATTTTAATTACTCTGTGTGTGTAAAGTAGTATTTCCTTTTGTCTGTCCTGAACCTACTGCCCATCAGCTTCCTTGGATGCCCTGGAGTTCTAGTCTTTGGGGAGAGGGAGAAAAAGTTCTCTTTGTCAACTCCACTCCATGCATAATGTTATAAACTTCTGTCATCCCCCCCCCCCACCTCAGTCATCTCTTTTCTAAACTGAAAAGTCCCAGAGACCCTTCCGCCTTGCCTCCGGGGGAAGGGGCTCCAACCCCCTCATCCTCTTGGTCGCCCTCCTCTGGGCTTCTTCCAGCTCTGCCGTGTCCTTTTCCAGATACGCTGACCAGAACTGTACACAGTAGTCCAAGTGAGGCTGCACCATAGCTCTAGACAGGGGGCTTTACGATATCAGCCGTTTCATTCCCAACCCCTTTCCTAATAATCCTTAAAATAGAGTTTGCCTTTTTCACCGCTGCAGCACACACTGGGGTTGGCACTTCCGTTGGCCCATCCCCACTACGGCCCCAGGATCTTTTCCCCTCTCAGCCTCAGCAAGTTCAGACCCCGTCAGCCCGTGCTTGAAGCCGGTACTTTACACTCACCAACACTGAAGTTCGTTTGCCACGTGGCCGCCCACTCGCCCAGTCCATGGAGGTCCTCTTGGAGCTCTTCACAGCCAGCCTGGGTTTTCACCCTCCTGAATAATTTGGTGCCATCTGCAAACGTGGCCGCTACACTCCTCACCCCTCGCTCCAGATCACTGATGAATGAATTAAGTAGTACTGAGTCTCAATACTGATCATCCCCCCCCCCACTTCCTTCCTTCCTTCCATCGTGAGAACTGTCCCGTTCATTCCTATTCTTTGCTTCCTGTTTATTTTTTAATTTATATTTGCATTTATATCCCGCCCTCCCCGCCATTCGGCAGGTTCAGGGTGGCTAACAACATATATAAAAATACATTAAAATTCCATAAAAACTGTCAATCAATATAAAACCATACAACTTATATCCTGTCATTTAACCAGTTTTTAACCCACAAGAGAACCCCTCCACTTGTCCCATGACTGTTAAGTTTACTCAGGACTCTTTGGTGAACAATGCGGATGATGTGAACTTAGGCAGGTCATGAGAGGGAGGGCAGGAAGGGCTGCCTCAGTGCTTAGTTCTCGGGGCCCTTTCTGACACGCCCAGGGAAATGCCGATGGCCACTTTGGGCTCAGGAATCAATCTTTATCCAGGCCAGTTTGGCTGGAGATCCTGGAGGGTTTCCCCCATCTTGTGGGCATGAAACAGGGATCACTGGGTGTGTGTGTAGAGGGGAGGTACTCATTTATTTATTTATTTATTTATTCAATTTCTATACCGCTCAATCCTGGAGGCTCTGAGCGGTTTACATATATATATATGGGGGAGGTGAGTGCCTACTTGTGAATTTCCTGCATTGTGCAGGGGGTTGGACTAGATGACCCTGGAGGTCCCTTCTAATTCTATGATTCTGTGACTCTAGGTACCTTGTCAAAAGCCTTTTGAAAGTCTAGGTATATAATGTCTACTGGGCCACTGTTGTCTACATGGTTGTTGACTTTCTCAATGAAGTCCAAAAGGTTGGTGAGGCAGGACTTCCCTCTGCAGAAGCCATGCTGATTTTCCCTTATCAGGCTCTGTCCCTCTGTGTGCCTAACAATTCTATCTGTGATTACAGTTTCTACTCATTTGCCTGGGACAGACTTTAGGCTGACTGGCCTGTAATTTACTGGTTCCCCTCTGGACCCCTTTTTAAAAACCGGTGTCCCATTTTGTATGCTACAGTCTTCTGGTATGGCGGCTGAATTTAGTGACACGTTACATATATGGGTCAGTATATCATTGATCTTATGAACTCTCCGGTGTAAGAGCTAACAGCGAAAAATGTGGACCTGTATAAAAATAATTATGTGAAAGTGTGGAATAAGATAACTCAAGACTTTAAGAAATGGGACAGTATGAACTTATCCCTAATGGGTGTCAATTGCCCAGGTCATTTTTTCATAGACTTATTAAAAATACTGGTCCAATGTAATTTGAGATCAAGATATCCCATTTGGGATCCTCTTCTCTATCATAAACCTCCCCATGCACTCAGATCAACTTGTGAGGCCCCGCTGCATGTCCCATCACCATCAAAGAAAGAGGAGGTTTGCAGTTACCAAACCTAAGACTGTATTATGAAGCAGTTTGTTTATCTTGGATGGAACAATGGGTGAAATTAGAGGATAAAAAACTGCTGGCTTTGGAGGGCCATGATTGTAGGTTTGGTTGGCATGCTTATTTATGGTATGAAAAGACGAAAATGGACAATTTCTTCAAGCGTCACTTGGTGAGACATGCGCTATTTATGACATGGATGAGATGTAAAAAATATTTTCGTGATATGAGACCACTTTGGATTGTACCAGCAGAAGTTTTGACACCATATTCAAGACAACAAGGTGAAGAATGGTTGCCTTACAGTGACTTACATAAAAAAGAGGGAACAGAATGGGTAATTAAAAATCAAGATGAAATTCAGTATAAATATGTTTGGTTGAAATATATGCAAATTTGTGATATCTTTAAAGCAGATCAGAAAAATATGGATTCAGAGAGGAAAAGAATGAATTTGAGATTATATGGGAGAGTGGAGGGGAAAAAAATGATTTCTAATTTGTATAAAGTTTTGTTGAAATGGTATACTGAAGATGAAACCGTAAAAGAACAAATGATAAAATGGACAATTAATATGAACAAGGAAGTGACAATAGACTCGTGGGAATATTTGTGGAAGAATTCTATTAAGATATCGACTTGTACCAATGTAAGAGAAAATTGTTATAAAATGATGTATAGATGGTACATGATGCCAAAAAAATAGCAAATATGAACCAAAATATGTCTAATAAATGTTGGAAATGTAAAAAGCATGAGGGCTCATTTTATCACATGTGGTGGACATGTGATAAAGCTGTGGACTTTTGGACAAAAATCCACAACGAAATGCAAAAGATATTGAACTGCTCATTTAAAAAAGCACCTGAGATTTTACTTTTAGGACTTAAAATGGAAGAAGTGAACGTAACAAAAAAGACTTTGTTACTCTCCGGTGCAGGCCAGTAGGGCCTGGAGATTTCCCCAGTAGGCTAAGAGCTTCATCTCTGGTCACTTCCATTTGGCTGAGTTCTTCAGACTCCCTTCCTAAAAATAGGGGCTGTGGCAGGGGGTCCGTGCCCCACACTTTCCACAGTGAGAACAGGAGCAAAAAAGTCATTGAACTTTCTCTGCCATCTCCCCACCTTCCTTTAGCAGTCTCTTTACTCCTTTGTCATCCAGAGGCCCCACTGCTGCTTCTCTGGCTGGTTTCCTGCTATGGATATATTAAAAAAAAAGATGTTTATTGTTTGTCTTGATGCTTTTAGCCACCCGCTCCTCAGAATCTCTTTTTGCAATGCCTAATTATTGACTTACATTTATTTTGCCAGAGCCTGTGGCCCCTCCAGTTCATTGGGGCAGTGCTTCCACTTTTTAAAAGATGCCTCTTTACTTTTTATAGTTTCCTTGACTTGTGTTGTTAACCACGCAGGCCTTCTTTGAGACATGGCAGTGCCTGGTCCTCAACAATCAGCGTGGTTTTAGGGATTTGACTCACTTGTGTTTCCCCTTGAGCTTCCTTTTTATTATTGCCATCATTTTTGTAAAGTTCCCTGTTTTGAAATAAAATGTTAACGCTTTCGGACTTTAGGGGTAACTTTCCATTGATCTGAATTCTGAACTTTACAGCACTGCGGTCACGGTTCCCAAACTGGTGTCACTCCCTCTGCATCTCTCCCCAGGTCTTGAGACCCACTCGTAGAATCATAGGATCATAGAGTCAGAAGGGATCTCCAGGGTCATCTAGTCCAACCCCCTGCACTATGCAGGACATTCGCAAATACCCCAGAGCCGCTCTGATGACAAGCTCGTCGCTGCAACGGCCGTGGGCCAGCCAGCAACAAAGAGCAGCCAGAGGGCTCTTCGGGTAGGTGGTCTTTGTGTGGGATGGATCCTCCTCTGACATGGCCCAGGCAAGGCACCCCCACACCTCCCTGGCTTCCAGCGCTGTGGTGCCCACCGGGAGCGGCGTCTCTGCGGAAAGTCTGAGGCGCCAGGAGGCTTCAGGACTCCTGCTGCGGAGGGCTCCCACCCAGAGGGCCGGCAACCAGGGAGGATTCCTGATCGCTGCTGCTGTGCACGACGGGAGGGACAAAAGCAGGGGTCATTTCCTGCAGGAGCGCACAGGAGTGGAGCTCCGGCAGTGAAGAGCCCCCTGCTCCCAGCAGCCCTCAGTCAGAGCAAGAAGCAGCCAGGTAAGCTGCAGAGCCCCACCCTCCACCCCAGTCCAAAACAGTCCAGTGGCACCTTTAAGACCAAGTTTTATTCAGGTACAAGCTCTCCCTCCTCTGCGAGGACAGATCTGCACGTCCCCCCCCCAGTAGCTAGCAGTCCAAAAGAGTCCAGTGGAGCCTGAGCGGTGGGTGTTGCCTTCTGACACACCTCCGGTGATGTCAGGGGGCGTGGCATATGCAAATAGTTATGAGTTGTGCTAATGAGCTCCTGCACCCCTTTTTCTACAGAATGACCCCTGGAGGGAAAAGGAAAGGCTGCTTTGCAAAGAGAGGGATGAAAGCGTGGAGTTCGCTGCCAGAGGATGTTGTGATGGCCACAGGCACAGAGAGCTTTCAGAGGGGGGGGGGATTGCGCACTCACGGAGGATGAGTCTGCCAGTGGCTACCAGCCCTGGTGACGGAGGGGAACAACCACATTCGGTGAGTCCTCTGGATCCCGGAGCCAGGAGGCAACATCAGGGGGAGGCCTCGGCCTCTCTGTCTGGCTTCTCGAGGGGAGAGGGGATGCTAGTCTAGAGGGACCCTCCCGGGTCTGGTCCAGCAGAGCCCTCCTTGCCTTCTTAGGTTAAGAGGACTCAGGGCTCTGCTCCGGAACGGCTCTGCTCCGTTTGTGATTCTGCGCTGCCCCCTCCCTGCCGGGGCTGAGCGGGGGTGGGGGGTGGGCTTCCCTTACTCCAATCCCCTTTTGGTTTGTTTGCGGGCACCCTCTTGCCTTTCCCTGGTCGATGGCTGGCCACCAGGGAGAGGAGAGGTGTGTTGCCTTGTGCAGTGGGGGAGGGGAAGGGGCAGGCAGCTGGGGGGCCTTGAGGCGCTCTCGGGGGGGGTGTAGCAGAAGGTGTGGGGGGGAGGCTGCTTCTGGACAGACAGGAAGCGCCCCCCCCCCTTTCGCTCTGCTGCTGGATCCGTCCCCTGTAGAATCTGTCCAGGGCAGTTGCCTGATGGAGCAGCGCCTTCTGAAAGCGGTGTGAGCCAAAGTGGCCAAGAGGGGGGGAGCTGTCCGTGGTGCTGGAGCATTGCAAAACCCCCCCAGCCTCCCTTTCCTCTTCCCTCCTGGCCTCTTGGCCTGCTCTCCTGCGAGGCTTCTAGGACCGCCTCCTCTTCTTCCTCCCGGGCTGGTTGCTGCTTCTGTGTTTCCCAAAGGGGGGGGGCGGGGCTTTTCATGGGTGCTCCTCGCCCTGTCGGGGCTCCCTGCTGGGCAAATCCCGGGGCTTTTCTGGTGGCCTATGTAAGTTCAAAAATCATGGGATAAAAGGACAAGTCCTTTTGTGGATCAAAAACTGGCTGATTAATAGGAAACAGAGAGTGAGTATAAATGGGAGCCAGTTTGCTGTAGTGGTTAAGTGCTCCGACTCTAATCTGGGAGAACCGGGTTTGCTTCCCCACTCCTCCTCCACTTGCACCTGGTTGGATGACCTTGGGCAAGCCTTAGCTCTGACAAGAGGTGTCCTTGAAAAAGAGCCGTTTCTGTCAAGAGCTCTCTCAGCCCCACCTACCTCACAGGGTGTCTGTTGTGGGGAGGGGAAGGGGAAGGGGAAGGAGTTTGTGAGCCACTACCTTTGGGTAGTGAAGGGTGGGGTATAAATTCAATCTCCTCCTCTTCCTCCTCCTCTTCATCATCTTCATCATCTTCATCTTCTTCATCTTCTTCATCTTCTTCTTCTCAGTGGAGGTTGGTAAGCAGTGGGGTACCGCAGGGATCAGTACTTGGTCAGATGCTTTTTAACTTGGTCATTAATGATTTGGAGTTGGGAGTAAGCAGTGAAGTGGCTAATTTTTTTGGATGATACGAAGTTGTTCCGGGTGGTGAGAACCAGGGAGGATTGTGGGGCATTCCAAAGGGATCTGTCCAGGATGGGCGAGTGGGCATCAATGTGGCAAATGGGGTTCAATGTGGCCAAGTGTAAAATGATGCACATTGGAGCCAAAAATCCTATCTATAAATACACGTTGATGGGATCCAAACTGGCAGAGAATGACAAAGAGAGAGAGATCTTAGAGTTGTAGTAGATAACTCCATGAAAATGTCGAGACAGTGTGTGACTGCAATAAAAAAGGCCAACACTATGCTGGGGATTATTAGGAAGGGAAGTGAAAACAAATCAGGCAGTATCATTTGGAGATAAATCGTCATACCAGGAGATCTCCAGGTCTCACCTGGAGGTTGGCAACTCTAGAGGGACAGCTGTAGTTTCCCCCTTTCCTTTTAGTCTGTCCCCCCTCCCCCCCAATTCCGGAGCTCCTGTCTCTAAAAGAAGTCTAAATAGACTGGTAAATAATGGGTATTTAAGAGTCTGTAAATGTTGCTATTTCATGCTGTTCTGTGATATTATCCTGTTTTACTTTGTGAGTGGCCTCAAGGAGCTTTTCTGGAGAGGCGGCATTTCCATTTTCTGAATTTCCTCTGGCTCTAGTGGTTAGCTGGACTCATTTTCACAGGTCTCCCCCCCCCCCAAGATGCCACCGGGTCCCTCCCTGTAACATCGCTGGAGCCGTCCCTGTAGCAGGTGGGGACAGTTGTGGCTGGGGAGGCCGGGGGGGGGGGGGGGGGTTCCTTCTCACACCTCCCTCCAGCCTAAGAAGATGAGACTGTGGCCCTCCAACCACTAGGTCGTACCACCCAGTCAATCTTCTCCCTCAATTTTGTACTGAATTTCTTTTCTACACCTCGTAGGAATCCAGTTTGCTACTAAAAAGCTGCAGTCGGCCATTCTATGCAGGCTCGCTCGAGAACAAAACCTTTGAGGCTTAGTGACTTCTGAGTAAAAAGGCATCCAATTGGCCAGATGAGTCAAAAACAGGCCAGGTGGGGGGGGGGAGTCCTTTCTATGTCGAATTACCCACATTGGTGCGCGTTAACACTGAAGCCAGTTTTATTTATTTAGGGCTGTATTTATTGGCAGTCCTGATTGCAGATATTAAATTGTGATCTTTTGTGTGAGTTTTTATAATCTCTTTATATTGTAAGCCACCTGGAGTTCTGGAAGGTAGAAAGGCTGCTAATTAGCGTCGTAAATGAATGGCGTAGGCTGGGGTTGCCCGGTTCCTTTCACCCACCGGCAGGGGGATGGGGAGATGTTCTGGGAAGGGGACGTGACATCGCCCCCCATCCCCCCTGAAACTGTGATGTCACCCCCTCCCCATCCTGACATTGGTAGATTGGTGATGTTGGGGGCAACGCTCTGGATTTTGGGCAGAACTATACAGTAAAATTGGCATCAAACCATAGAGTGATGCAGGCACATCATGTGCGACGTCGCTGTTTTTTTTGGGGGGGGGGATTTCCTCCCACCAGCCAATTCGCCACTGGTGGGCAGGAGCCTGCAAAATTGGGGAACCCCCCCACCCCCACCGGGCAAAGGGCAGCCCTAACTTAGACTGTAGCAACTCTGCACAGGAGTGCACTGTATGCACTGAAAAGGAATGATCGAGGTTTACAAGATTATGCATGGGATAGAGCAGGTCGAGAAAGAAGGACTTTTCTCCCTTTCTCACAATACAAGAACTCGTGGGCACTCCATGAAATTGCTGAGTGGTCGGGTTAGAACAGATAAAAGGGAGTCCTTCTTCACCCAAAGAGTGATGAACACTTGGAATTCACTGCCACAGGAAGTGGTGGCGGCTACAAGCATGGACAGCTTCAAGAGGGAACTGGAGAAGCATCTGGAGCAGAGGTCCATCAGTAGCTCTTAGCCACAAGGTCTAGATAGCGACTCTCGGTTGGGGGAAAGGGATGCTCTGTATTCTTGGTGCTTTGGGGGGGGCAACAGTGGGAGGGCTCCTAGTGTCCTGGCCCCGCTGCTGGACCTCCTGATGGCCCCTAGTATCTTTGGTCACTGTGTGACACAGAGAGCTGGACTGGAGGGGCCACTGGCCTGATCCAGTGTTGGCTTCTCTTCTGCTCTTATGTTCACTGTAAAGACCCCAACCCCTCCTTTTTTGCCCTTGAGGTGCAGCTGACTTGTGTCCACAACCCCTCCTGGGGTTTCCAAGGCAGGAGACATTCAGAGGTGGTTTCGTCTTTGCCTGCCTCTGCGTGGCCACCCTGGACTTCCTCGGTGGTCTCCCAGCCAAACACTCACCGGGGGGGCCGACCCTGCTTAGCATCCGAGACGTGAGTCCAGTCAAGGGCGGGGCTTCGGGGTCCTCTCTCTCCTGGCAGTGGCCTAGCCTCAGGAAGGAGCTTTAAAGGGGGGGGAAGCACCTTTGCAGATTGTGTATTCCTGTGCCACGCTTTCGCTGCTTTTAAATTAGTTTATACAGAAGCGCAGACGTCATAGACTATTCTTGGCCCTGAGGGCTGACCTCGTTTGCAAGGCTGTCTGCAGGGTTCTTCTTCCTGATACAGGAAACTTGATCTGCACCTTCAACATGCAGTAAGAAGGCCCAGTGCCCAGACACAGTCACAGTTCCCCTGGTGCAGATGCTGGGTTAGAAACAGTAAAATACTTTGGGTTTATTAGGATACCGATGAAGGGTTGACGTTTCTAAGAAAAGACTATAGCTTCCTCCCATCCGGCGTTCCCTCTAAGCTGAGTCAGTGTGAGCTAGCTCACAGCTTTTTAGCCTCAGGCTCACACATTTTTGTCTTCACCCAGGAAGAGCAAACAAATTTATGCAGTAGCCAAATCGCTCGCTCGCAGCTTTAATGTTAGTAGCTCACAAAGTAGAACTTTTGTTCACAAGACTCCACAGTTTAGAAGAAGAAGAAGAGATTGGATGTATACCCCATGGCCCTTCACTACCCAAAGGAATCTCAGAGCGGCTTACAAACTCCTTTCCCTTCCCCTCCCCACAACAGACACCCTGGGAGGTAGGTGGAGCTGAGAGAGCTCTGACAGAAACTGCTCTTTTTCAAGAACGCCTCTGACAGAACTATGGCTTGCCCAAAGTCACCCAGCCATGTGCAAGTGGAGGAGGAGTGGGGAATCAAACCCGGTTCTCCCAGATTAGAGTCCGCGCACTTAACCACGACACCAAACTTAACCACGACACCAAGCTTAACCACGACACCAAGCTTAGAGGGAGCATTGCTCCCATTCCGTGTTAAAAATGTGCATACCTCTGGAG
Source organism: Gekko japonicus (assembly GCF_001447785.1). NCBI lineage: Eukaryota > Metazoa > Chordata > Lepidosauria > Squamata > Gekkonidae > Gekko > Gekko japonicus. The sequence goes on along the minus strand of NW_015175986.1, from coordinate 460,206 downwards.
AGGATGGAGAGAAAAATTCTCACGGGGCAAGCAACGATAAGAGAGGGAAAAGGAACTGCCCGATGACAAGGAGGAAACAGTGTCACAAATGGCATCCTGCCGCAGCATGCAACTAAGGAACACCTGTTCTGAAAGGTACACGCAGCATTTGCACAAGATCTGCTCACTTTCACCCTGACCTGCGTAGCCCCGGCAAGCCCGGTCTCGTCAGATCTCGGAAGCTAAGCAGGGCCGACCCTGGCAAGTACTTGGATGGGAGACCTCTAAGGAATACCAGCAGTCAGGAGGTGGGGGCAGGCAGTACAAGCCACCTCTCTGAAACGTCCAGGCCCCAGTAGAGGTCGCCAGAATTCAACCATGACTTTCAGGCACAGGTACACACACGCACACACACGCACAAAATGCAAAAACACCAATAATACCAATACTAATACCAATACTAATACTAATAATAGGCAGAAGATGAACTATTTTCATTGTTGCACCACAAATGTATGCGATACTTTGCACCATAAAAGACAGAAGAAAAGCTTAGTCAGGTCTCTGCCTCCAAGGTGCTTGCAATCTGTTTTGACAGTGGAAGCTGGAACGATCCGGGTAGCCCTCAAAGGCTGCGCAACACCGTGATATTATAAATATTTAGGATTTTAGAGTAGCTGGCTTTTCTTTTCTTTAACAATGAAGAATTTTATGACATCCCATTCTCCTGTGTTGCATAACACAGTGCATCTCACAGTCATATTTACATCTCATTAATATACAAAATAATCTTACAAAGCAGAAAATATAAACTAGAATTCAGTCACGCTTAACTGAAAGCAAAGTCTACTGTCAGAACTGCAGCTTATAAAGAAAACCCTTCACCCTGGAGCCCCTGCTTAGATATCCCTGGGATTTCTTCCTTGGCCTCCTCTTTGGATTTATATCTATTCCAGCACTTCACGAATGGAAGCCCAGTCGCAACAAGCCTTTCCTCAGGGTCTGTTTTACCCTCACAAATCTTTCTATAGGCTGCAGCTTCATCCGGCAGGTCCACAATACCATGTCTTATGGATCCACACATCCGTGTCAGGCAGGCATGGTGGTTTCCCAGCCTTGGCCAACAGATGTCGATGGGCAACCAGCAGGTTTTTAAAGGGCTGCTTCCTTTCCCTGGAAAGCTCTGCTGGTAAAACCCTTAGCAGGGCTACCTTAGGTGAGTGTATTATTTTGCAATTTAAGATGCTGTTTATCTCCTTTAAATATGCTGGCCCCATAATCTTGAGCTAGCGGGCAAGCCCACCAAACACGAAATAAAGCACCTACTTCCTTGTATCATCTCCAGCATAATTTAGAGGCACCTGCCAACATTTTTGCAGGCCTTTCAGGTGTAAGGTTCCATCTGTACATGATTATAAGCACATTTCCCCTTATGCCGGTCTGTAATGATACCTTAACCACATCCTCATGCAGTTCTTTCTTGGAACTCGGTCTCCTTGTCATGGGCTTTTCGGACTCCAATTTAATTGTGGCCAGATTTTATACTGTAATGAAGGATGAAAGACCCCCCCCCCCGTTAGAGATATGGGAGACCATGAGAAAGAGAGGTTGGATTTCATGGAGCGTGTGACAGAAATGGAAAATACTGAATAGCATCACCTGCAAGTTTTCAGGCTCTTCAGAAGTCTTTGCAGAAGAGCCAGTTCGGTATAGCTGTTAAGTGCGCGGACTCTAATCTGGGAGAACCGGGTTTGATTCCCCACCCCTCCTCCACTTGCACCTGGCTGGATGACCTTGGGCAAGCCATAGCTCTGACAAGAGCTGTTCTCTCAAGAGCAGTTCTGTCAAGAGAGCTCTCTCAGCCCCACCTGCCTCACGGGGTGTCTGTTGTGGGGAGTGGGAGGGAAAGGAGTTTGTAAGCTGCTCTGAGACACCTTTGGGTAGTGAAGGGCCGGGTATAAATCCAATCACCTCCTCCTCCTCCTCCTCCTCTTCTTCTTCTTCTTCTTCTTCTTCTTCTTCTTCTTCTTCTTCTTCTTCTTCTTCTTCTTCTTCTTCTTCTTCTTCTTCTTCTTCTTCTGTGTTAGGTGATGCACATTGGGGCAAAAAATCCCAACTTCAAGGGGTCTGATGGGGTCTGAACTTGCTGAGACTAAGAGGGGGTTGTTGTAGATAGTTCAATAAAAGTGTCAATCCAATGTGCTGCAGTGGTGAAAAAGGCAAACTCTATGCCTGCCATCGCATTCCAAGGGGGGGGGGGAGTGAGTGTCTGTGGTGAATTAGGCAGGCTGGCTTCGGTAACTTTCCTACCTCAAGGCCTCAAGACATCTTTCACACAAGAAATGTCCTTGAAGTAAAGTCTGTGCCTGGCTAGGTAATGGCTGTATATCTTTCAAAGTCATTGTAGTAATGCTGACGTGGATGCGGATGGAATTTTCAGGTTGTACCTCTATCCTGCTTTCCCACCTTTGCATTTCAGTCCTAACGAAGAGTTTGAACCCAGAGCATCTCGTATCTTGAAATAATACATTCACTGCTGAAGTGTGTGTGTGGAGAGTGATTTGACTGGGAACCTGACAGCTTCTCTCTAGGCCACGGAGCACACGGAATAACATCAGGGAATAAGCCGGGGTGTCCCCATTCATACCTCACACTAAACCATCGCTGAAACCAACTGTGATAAATGAACTTGGAATCGTGGCTTTAGATCAATCTTTTGTATACCCTGCGGTGGCTCAAGTGGTTAAGACGCTGAACTGCAGGCTGTGGAAGGTCGGTAGTTCAGCAGTTCGAGACCTGAGCGTGCCGCATGACGGAGTGAGCTCCCCTCTCTAGTTCCAGCTCCTGCCAGCCTAGCAGTTCGAAAGCAAGAAATTGCATGTAGATCAATAGGTACCACTTCGGTGGAAAGGTAACAGCGTTCCGTGCACCTTGGTGTTTAGTCATGCCGGCCACATGACCACGGAAACGTCTTCGGACAGCGCTGCCTCTTCGGCTTTGAAATGGAGATGAGCACCACAACCCTAGAGTCGGATTCGACTGGCTTTCGAGCAAGGGAACCTTTACCTTTTAATGAAGCGTGTGGTTCAGGGTTCCCCAGCATGGGGCCCGTGGGCACCATGGTGCCCGCCAGTCCTTCCCTTGGCATCTGCCGTGCTTTTCGTAAAGTGGAAAAGAGGGCTTGCTATTGGCTGCCCTCTTTCAGAGGAACAGGTTTCCCACTGGAGGATGAGGAGAGCTGGTGGGCACCTGAGCTTTCCCTAGCCCGTGTGTGTGTGTGTGTGTGTGTGTGTGTGTGGTTTCATTCCCCCTTCAGGATCTCCTTCGTCCCAGGAGGTGCGAGGAGGGGGAGGTAACCTGCTTGGCTCCACCTCCCAAGGCATCCCTTTTGGGTTTGGCTCCCCCTTGCAAGTCAGCCCATTGGGATGTGGCGCTCTCAACCCCCTCTCGGAATCCCAAAGGTGCCCGCGAGCTCCAAAAGGTTGGGGAGCCCTGAGATAGTCACTGGAGCGGTCTGTGCTTGGCCGATCTGTGTACTTCTTAGTTTAATCAAATCCTGGTTTGGGGTGACCATTGAACCGAGCTAGGAAGTTTGCCCTGCCCAGACTTCAAGGCCGTCTCCTCTCCCTACTGCCAGCCTTTTCCCGGCACTCGTGCAAAACACTTTGAAGTCTCTGTTGAGCACTGAAATTTTGGGGCAGCAACAAACAGCTCTCTCTTTTGTACCTCTCTCAGCGCCGGGCGAAGTTGGGTATCTGCAGCCAAACAGACTGCGATGTTAGAGGGGGGGGGATCCAGACCTTGGACTGATCCTGAGAATCACGTTGATTTCAGTGGTGGGATGTCATCACCATCTCCACCCTCAGAAAACGGCTGCTCAACAGTAGGCGAAATCAGCCACGGGGAACCCCGGGGGCACGTCGGCCACAAATAGATTCCTTCTCTGAATCCTGCTGCTGAGTTTCTTTCCCTTATAGAAATCAGGGACAAATAGCGCTCTGGTTTGAGCGCCCTGAATCAGGCTTCACTGCGGCTCGGTCATCTGTCCATTTACGATTTGGTGTGGGTATTCTACATTATATAGCATATGGACAAACAGGCTGGAATCGGAAGTGGGCAGGAGGATGTGACGCGGGTGCGTGTGCGCGCGTGCGTGTGGAATCAGAAGGAATTGCAGTTGTTCAGTCCTGTGGATGGTTATTAGAAAGCAGCTCAAGGGAGTCACAGAGAGCTGATATTTTAAAATCGTGCCGGCATAAAGAAAACGAGCCCCTCCCATTCCCCCACGCACCCTCAACATTCCTCGTTTTTCCGTGGGGGAGTATTGAGGGGGCCTATAAGCAGCTGTTCTGCTGGTTGCTATAGGTTGTGGGGGGGGGGCTCTAGCAGGCTGGCTTCCACCCCCACCCCCTCTGGCTCTGGCAGGCACTTCCTGAATCCCGGCGCTGAGGGCAACATCAGGGGTAGGCCTCAGGCTTCCAGGGCACGCGCGGTGGGCTGCTGCGTGAAACAGGATGTTGAACTAGCCAGACCACTCGCTGCCCTGATCCAGCAGGGCCACTCTGATGTTCCTATGGCCAAGGAGACGCGGAGGGCCCTCCTTTTGGCCACTGTCTTCACTTATATTTTTCTCTCAGCTCTCTGTTCCCCAATTTTTGTATCTGTAGCTCCATAAGAACATAAGAGTCCAACACTCTGTGTCACACAGTGGCCAAAGATACTAGGTGCCACCAGGAGGTCTAGCAGTGGGGCCAGGACTCCAGAAGCTCTCCCACTGTTGCCCCCCCCCAAGCACCAAGAAGACAGAGCATCACTTGCCCCAGACAGAGTGTTCCATCTATAAAAATGTAAAGGTTCCCTTGCTCGAAAGCCAGTCGAGTCCGACTCTAGGGTTGCGGTGCTCATCTCCGTTTCAAAGCCGAAGAGCCAGCGCTGTCCGAAGACGTGTCCGTGGTCATGTGGCCGGCATGACTAAACACCTTGTGGCTAATAGCCACTGATGGACCTCTGCTCTGTATGTTTCTCCAGTCCCCTCTTGAAGCTGTCTGTGCTTGTGCTGTGTACAGACACTGAACAGTTTTAGTATGCAATTTATGTGGCATATCTTCAGTGTATGTCATCTATGTTTGTTGTTGTTCAGTCGCACAGTCGAGTGCATCTTAGGATGCCTTAACAGAAGCATTGTGTCCAGATCACGGGAGGTGGTCGTTCCGCTCTATTCTGCCATGGTCAGGGGCCTCACCTGGAGTCCTGTGTCCAGTTTTGGGCACCACATCTTAGGAAGGATGTTGACAAGCTCGAGCGTGTCCAGAAGAGGGCAACCAGGATGGTGAGAGGGTTGGAATCCAGGTCTTAGAGGAAAGGCTGAAAGAGTTGGGTCTGTTTAGCCTGGGAAAGAGAAGGCTTATTAGAAAGGAGGGGGGGGGAACCCTAATGCTAAGAGTCCTTTCCCAATCACTGATGGCTGGCTTGTCCAGCCTCATGTCTATGGGAGCGGGAGGGCATTGTTTCTGCAGGAGAGGCCTGTAGAGGTGTGTGACTCCATGGAAAGCCATGTGAAGTGTGGGAAGGACGAAGAACACACAGAGAGACAGGAGGCTTCAGAGGGTAGTGTCAGACTGGGGCTTCTGGCATCGGGGTGGGATGACTGAATTGGTTGCATTGTCCATCCTTGATTTACACTGTTTGTATTCTGTATTCTTATCACTGCCCTCACCTGCCACTGAATTCCTGAGGGGGTGGGGAGAGTGTGTGCAGTTCGTTAGGGAGGCTTGCTTGGTCATTTTCCTAAGGGCCCCCCCAAGACATCTTTCACACGAGAAATGTCCTTGGAGTAAGACTGTGTCTGGCTAGATAGTGACTGCGTATCTTTCAGAGCCATTTGTAGTAATGCTGACACCACCTTGGAAACAAGGATTCAAACACAGGATGTGCATGTTATAAAAAAATAAATAATGAACACCCTTCCATTGCCATAAAAATCCTGAGGTCATTTTATCTTGAGAGCTAGGTTGGAGTAGTGGTTAAGAGCACAGAGTCTAACCTGGGAGAACCGGGTTTGATTCCTCACTCCTCCACATGCAGCTGCTGGTGTGACCTTGGGTCAGTCATAAGTTCTCAAGGGGTGTCTGTTGTGGGGAGGGGAAGGGAAAGGAGATACCATTTCATCACAATCAGCACTAGGTCAGCAGTAAAATTTCATGGGAATTTCAAGACACTTTTACGTGGTTGGCCCCTTCAGAAAAAAGACCCCAGGATTCTTGTCCCTGGCACAGGGTTCCTGGCCCGACTTGCCCTTTCAACCCCTGGTTTGGGGTGCGAATCCTTCTCCCTCCACAGGCCAGGGCCATGGGCCTGCCCTCCCCTTTGGACATGGGTCCTTCCGCCTGTGTGGAGCGGGTCGCTGTGACCGGTGGGGTCCAGACCGGACACCTCCCCATTGTGCTCTGTGCCGTAACCATTGGAATGGAAAAGGCACCCAAAACATGCGGAGGTCCCTGCGGATTCATACCAGGTCAGCGGCGTGTGTGCATGTGCGCGAGCTGGTACCTGCAGTTGGCGCAATTGTGCTCGTCGCTAATCTGAATTCAAATTGGCTGCCTGGAGAGGAGGGGCGTGAGGAGCATTTTCAGTCCGAGTGCTGGACAGCTGACCGTTTGGACCCCCAGCCAGGCAGTGATTCCCACACCCAGCTTCCTCCTTCGGGAGGCGGAGGAAAGAATGGGGGGGGCTGGTGGCAGGGGAGGGGCGCTCTTCTGGGAGTCCCCCCACCACTGTTCCCTCTAAGCTGAGTCAGTGTGAGCTAGCTCACAGTTTTGTTAGCCTCTGTCTTAGCTCAGGAAGGCAACCAGGATGGTGAGAGGGTTTGGATCCAAGTCTTATTATGAGGAAAGGCTGAGAGAGTTGGGTCTGTTTAGCCTGGGAAAGAGAAGGCTTAGAGGGGACATGATTGCAGTCTTCAAGTATTTGAAGGGCTGTCATGTAGAAGAGGGAGCGGATCTATTCTCTCTTGCTCCGGATTGCAAGACCAGATCCAATGGGCGGAAATGACAAGGGAGTCCATACCGGCTAAATATCAGGAGAGACTTTCTGACTGTCAGAGTGGTTGAGCAGTGGAACAGACTGCCTTGGGAGGTGGTGGATGCTCCTTCGCTAGACGTTTTCAAGCGGAGGCTGGAGGACCCTCTTTCGGGGATGTTGTAGGGCTATTATCTTTCAGCTATGCTCCTTCAGAGTGCAGGGGGCTGGACTAGATGACCTGCAAGGTCCCTTCCAACTCTAACATTCTATGACTCTATGATTCTAAGGAGGGCTCCAGAGCAAACTAATTGACGCAGCAGCCAAATTGCTCTCGCTCACAACTTTAATGCCAGGAGCTCACAAAGTAGGATTTTTGCTCACAAGTCTCCACCGCTTAGAGGGAGCATTGCCGCCCGCCTGCCCACCCGACTTGACTGCTTTTGGCAGAGCATCACCGTGTTCCTGGCACTTAGTCTTGCTTGCAGCGACACTGTGTGTGTGTTTGTCGGGGGGGTGTGTGTTAGTGCTGTTTGCCTTTTGCAGGTGAGGGTCTGAGGCCAACAGAAGCTGGCTGAGCCAGTCCCAGAGCGCCTCTGCCTGCTGACTCTGTGCCGGGGTGGGGTGGGGGACGCAAGAGGTCACATCTGGGGGAAGGAGGAGAAGCCGGGCTGTCCGGCAGTGGCCACCTCTCTGACGCCTTGCAAAGGCCCCAGGGGCATGGCTCTCGCCTAGAGGCACCCTGCTCTCACCGCCCTCTTCTTCGAGCCCCCCCCCCCCCGGGCGGTAGCAGAGCGGCTTATGTGCGATCAGCCCGAGGCTTAGCCGAGGCTTACAGACAGAATTAGGCTCCGGTGGGGTCATCATCGGTCTCACCCGCCTGGCCTGCTTTCACGGGGCGGAAGGTGTAAGTCTTGGCGGCAGCTGCCAGCCCCTGCCACTCACTCGCCGTGTCCTGCAAAGCCGTGAGGCCTCTGTGGGGCGCCTGGGGCTGCGATGGCCGGGAGTGACTCGATCCCAGCACTCTCCTGGATGAGCCCCCTCCCCCCCACAGCTGCTTCCCCGGCCAGCTTCTCTGTCCTGCATCTAGACAGCGGGCGGGGGGGGGGCAGGCATGTGGCACACACACTCTGCTGGGGCAGGCCTGGGACTGCGTCGGATGTCCTGCCCGTCCCGGAGAAGCGCAGTCGGCTCCTTCCCTGTGCAGAATTCCGTAGCAGCTGGTGGGAAGGGGAAGGGCCGTAGTTCAGTGGCGGAGCATCTGCTTGGCATGCGGAAGGTCGCCGGTTCAGTCCCCGACAACTCCAGTTAAAAAGCTTTGTGGCGCCCCAAGCAGCAGAGCGAGGGATGCTGGGAATTCCTCCTCAGCAAATCTGTTTGGCTGTTGAACTTCACCCTGTTCAGCATTCACAATCAGGCCGTAAGCCGATCAGGGATGTGTTTGCAATGCACCAAACAGCTTGAGCAGCTGTAGAACAAGGTTGCAGCTGCCTCTTGGTCCAAAGGCTGACCCACAACTAATAATGGGTCAGCTGCGGGGGTGGGGGGTTCTAACCCCCCCCCCCGGCCTGACAGCTACACAGTGGAGCTTCAGAAAGAAGAGGAGGGAGGGCGCCTTCTCCTTCCACCCTCCTTTCCTCCCTGCACGCCCCGGGGGATGGAAGAACGGCTCCTGATCTCTCCCCGGGGGGGAAACGCTCATTTCTCTCCCAGCCCCTCCAAGCTGGGTGGAGATGGAAGCAGGGCCTCCAAGCCCCACATTGCAAAAGGAAGAGGAGTAGGAGCTCGTCTCTTTCCTTTTCTCCGCAGTCCAAGTTGACAGATTAAGCTGGGGAGGGGGAAAAAAAGGATTATCAGCTAAATTTCTGACGACTCCCTCGTTTGCTGTATCTCAGCAAGCCTGGGAGTGAGCAAAGTTTCCAGGAGGGGAGATCAGAAGAGCCCAGCTTCCAGCTGATCAGCTGGGAGACGGCTTCTGATACCCCTCCCTTCCCCCCCCAAAAAAAAGGCAGAGCAGAATTTCCCCATCAGGAGATTGTAATTCGGCTCCCAGATGATCCCTCACCCCGTGGGAGTTGGCCGCTGTTGGCTGCGAGGTTCCAGCTAATTTGCACAAACAGGTTGCGGATATCTGAACAGCCCACCGGTTAACTGGCTGCCCAGTCATCACTGGGAAACGCCTGGGAAGAGAGGCAAAACGGCCGGTGTCTGAGCGTCCCTGGGCAGAACACGGAAGGCAGCTTGGGCCGGGGAGAATGAGCAGAGAGCAGTCGCCCGGCAGGCCTGAGAATGACTCCTTTGGCTTTCAGGTTCGTGCACGAGGACTTCAAGACCAGACGTGTACAATCTGTGTGTGTGTGTGTGTGTGTGTGTGTGTGCACTTTTCGGGTTTGTGTGTGAACATAAGAGGAGCCAGTGTTGGATCAGGCCAATGGCCCATCCAGTCCAACACTCTGTGTCACACAGGGACCAAAAATACCAGGTGCCCTCAGGAGGTCCAGCAGTGGGGCCAGGACACCAGAAGCCCCCTCCCACTGTTGCCCCCCCCTCCAAGCACCAAGAATACAGAGCATCACCTGCCCCAGACCGAGAGTCCCTCTCTAGACCTTGTGGCTCATAGCCACTGATGGACCTCTGCTCCAGATGCGCTCGCTCTCTCCTTCCTGCCCTGGGGAGCCCCTCTGACTTGCTGGATAAGCTCTATGTGGGGGAGACGAGTGCTGCAGGAGGGAGGCCTGACTCTGCAGGGCAAGAGGGGTCGTTGGGGGTCAGTTAGGGAAGCCAAAAGGTCACCTGTGCTCTTAGGAGGAGGCAGAGGAGGAGGAGATTGGATGTATACCCCATGGCCCTTCACTACCCAAGGGAGTCTCAGAGCGGCTCACGGACTCCTTTCCCTTCCCCTCCCCACAACAGACACCCTCTGTGAGGCAGGCGGGGCTGAGAGAGCTCTGAGAGAAATGGCTCTTTTTCAAGGACAGCTCTTATCAGAACTACGGCTTGCCCAAGGTCATCCAGCCAGGTGCAAGTGGAGGAGGAGTGGGGGAATCCAACCCGGTTCTCCCCGATTAGAGCCCACCTGCACTTCACCACAACACACCAAATGGGCTCTTAGCCATATCAGGACCGTTGGCTCCTCCTGCCCCTGAGTGGGGCTGAGAGGAGGCCAGGTGGTAACCTGCACCACCAGCCATTCCTGTCCTCTTGATGTGGCCTAGATGCCCCCCCATCCCCTGCCACCTCAGCTGGCCAGCCTGGCCTTTGGCAGAGGGGCTGGGATGACCCGGAAGGGCCGCCTTGGAGCTCCAGCTGCCGGGCCAGACCCGAGCAGTTGGGAACAGCCCAGGACTTCACGCCTCCCCGGGCAGCCCCTCTGGGGACGGGCTGCCCAAAGCCGCACCCTGGACTGGGGGCTGCTCCGGGCTGGCCAGGAGGGGGGGAGAGTTTTCGGTGCCTCCGTGGTCGTGGGCAGGTTGGGCTCAAGGTGTCCCAGGATCCTTGTGAGCGGGGGGGGGGAGGGTGTGGGAGGGTCCAGTTGTCTTTCGCTGGAGAAAGAGGGGCCCGTAGAGCTTCCTGGCAGCTGGGGGGGGGGGGGGAGACCTGGCGGCGTGGGGGGGGGGGTGAGATGTGACTGGCAGGCGTGCTTCAGCCCCGGGGAAGGTGTGTGTGCAGCCACTGCTGGATTTGTTGCTCAGACCTGGAAAAGTGGGGGTGAGGTGGGGTGGCTGCCGCAGGAACGGAGGCAAGGAGAACGCACCGCTGTAGGAGGGACCGGAGCAAAGGCACACCCGTCCCATCCACACGGGGCCCAGAGACTCGCAGGTAGCAGATTTCTGGGAACCATGGTCCTCTTTCTGGGTGTGGAGCAGGGGTCACTGGGCATGCGGGGGGGGGAGGTATTTGTGAATCCCCTGCATTGAGCAGGGGGTTGGCCTAGATGACCCCAGAGGTCCCTTCCAACTCTATGATTCTATGACTGCCGCACAGTGGAGGAAAACACAGAAATCGCTTATAGTCTTTGGTCCTGTTTCAGCTATTCTTTTCTTTCTTTTTTTAAAAAAAAATCTCTTAACTGCTGAGTGCCGTGTGTTGATGGCTTTTAAGGCCTGCCTTGTGTGGTTTTTCAATGTCTTTCGTTGCGTCCTTCTTAGGAGATGCTTATCGGAAAGTGGTGCATTAGTGGGGCTTGGATTAGAGACAGACGAAGCGACGATCAGTGTCCTGCAGATACGGAAGTGACACCAAAGACCAGCAATCATAAGTTGTTTGTTATTTCTTTCTTGCCTCAATTCCAAAAGAAATGGGAGGCCCGTCCCGCACTGCCGTCTTCAGACTGGTCACCACCAGCAGTGTTCCCGCTAAGCTGAGTCACTGTGAGCTGGCTCACCGTTTTTTAGCCTCCAGCTCACACATTTTTGTCTCAGCTCTGGAAGGAGGGCTCCAGAGCAAGCTAATTTGTACGGTAGGCAAATGGCTCGCTCACAACTGTAATTCCAGTAGGTCAGAAAGTAGGACTTTAGCTCACGAGACCGCACAGTTTAGCGGGAGCCTAGGTCACCACCAGCATGCCAAAGGCCCCTTTGGACTGGACTGGGCGTTCGCGGGAGGCACCCAGCAAAAAGGATCCGGCTGGGTTCTCCATCCTCAGGGGGTGTTTCAGGAGCCCGGATTGGGTTGATCTTAGAGCAGAGCGCTGCTTGTTTTCTCCCCAGACCAAACCCACGGTCCTCTCGCAAGCGTGAAGCAGGTTCCGGCAAGGGGAGCGAAGGAAGGGCAGTTTCCTGGTGTTGCCAGGCACTGGGGGGGGGGTCCTGGGGGGTCTCCTGGAATCACAGCTGCTCTCCAGGCTGTAGAGATCAGCAGTTCGGCTGGAGAGGAAGGCAGCTGGGGAGGGAGGGAGGGCTGGGTGGGAGGGTGTCCTGCTGAGATCTCACCCCGCCCCTCCCCAAGCCCCACTCCCCAGGAATTCCCCAACCAGAGTTGGCAGCCGTGCTCCCTCTAAGCTGAGTTGGTGTGAGCCGGCTCACAGTTTTTTAGCCTCCTCCGGCTCACACATGTTTGTCTCAGCTCAGGAAGGATGGGGCTCCAGAGCAAGCTGCAGTAGCCAAATCGCTCACTCACCACTCTGATGCCCAGAGCTCTCGAAGCAGGATTTTTGCTCACAAGACCCCACAGCTTGGAGGGAGGGAGCGTTGATGGGCGGCCCTCTTGTGTCCATAGGTAGAGACCGCAGCACGGCACGGGTGAATGATGTGCCTCACAGGCATTTCAAAAGTGGCCGGATGGCTCCTCCTGCGCAAGCCAGTTGTCAGACTGCTGGCGCCTGGCAGGGCGTTGTGGAACCCTCCCTCCCTCCCTTTCTCCCTCCACGGGAGCCAGAATCAGCCCCTGAGACCCTTTGCCATCTCCGCCTGCCCGAGGCCTGCCGAAGGATCAGTCCTTTCAATTAATAGTTATGATTCACTTAACGGAAAAGCCAAAGGCCTTTGCGGTCTCCACCAGCCCTGGCTTCTCGATGGCCAGGCACGTGGCGCTTGGATCTCCCAGTGACGGTTGATTTCCCTTTAAAAGCTGCTGCACCCCCTCCCCCATTGGAGGGGGGCAACAGCCCCGCTGGGGTGTGCGGGGGGGCGGCGAAGGGTTTCCCTGCCTGGCTTCTCCAGTCTGACCCATAGACACGTGGTTCTGAGCTCAGCCACCCAGCAGACGGCTGCAAACACGGAAGTCCAGTGGTTACAGTATCAGCACTGGAGGAAGAGGAACTTTTCTCCCTTTCTCACAATAGTGCCTGCCTGTAGTCGTGTCAGAACCCACAGCCAACAACGTGGTACACGCTTATCAGGAAAGGTAATGCTTCATTGAAGAGCTATAGATGCATTAACATAGGCACTGTTAAGAATGATGGCTGCCCCTCGGGCATAATTGGATATAGGGTATTCGTATGCCCCCCCCCCCCACTGCCCTGGCCAATGAGCCACCCTCCCGCGCGTGGGAAAAAGGGCTCCGGCCATTTTATGCTGAAGCTGGGAACCAACTCTCTCCCACGGTCCCCGAGAAACCCAGACGTCAACATCACCACCTGCATGACTTGTAGATAAGCGTTGCAGCAGCGAAGAAGCACAGAAGGAATGCACTGGCAATTAGAATGCAACCCACCTCCCCACCCCCACGGCAGCATAGCTGACAAGTAGCCATAATTATTTCTTAAGTTGCACCCCTCGGCCTGTTCTCATGGGATTCGGCCTCGGAGTCTCTGTATATCTGTCAGGGTTGTCATAGTAACGCTAGGGGCCGAATGCTCACGTATGAATGGGGTGTGGGGTGCATTGGGTTTTACCTATAACCCCTGAATTCCGTGCGCTTTCTTCAGTCCTGACAAAGAACCAGTTCCTGTAGCAAGCATATTTCTAATAAAGCATCACTGCCAAAAGCGTTGTGGAGAGTGCTTTAACTGGGGATCTGACGATGGGTGTGATGGGGAGAGAGGAGCCGGATCTGGTGGCCGGTGAGACTCAGTCCTCTTGGAGAGGGCCAGAAGATGGGCTGATGCTCCTTCCTGGGCTCTCGATGGATTTCCTGGGGGAGTTGACATTGAGAGTGAGGTTCTGAGAGCTTCAGTTGTTGCCATGCAACGTTGTGTCGTTACTTGAGTCCAGGCGGTGAGAAACTTTCATTGATGCGCCCCTGAAGCCCCCTGGAGCCAAGCGGCATCCTCTGGAAAGCAGAGACTGTGCCATGAGATCACAAATGGATGGATTCCTCCATGCCCCTAGCTTCAGAAGAGGGGGGGGGGGGGGGGTGGCTTGAGAGGGCCGGGGGGGGGGGGTGTCTCAGAATCATAGACTCATAGAGCTGGAAGGTACCTCCGGGGTCATCTAGTCTGACACCCCTCACAGTGCAGGAAATTCCCCCCACCCACACACACACATGCCCAGTGACCCCTGTTCCGTGGCCAGAAGGGGGCACAAAAGACACAGCTCTCAGTGGGGGGCGGGGGCTTTGGGGGCAACATGACTGGCAGTCAAAGGAGACGAGACTGACCCCGATAGACCGAGTGTCGTGTCCTGTGTCTGCGTGTGACATGGCAAAAGCGAAAAGGTGGAATCATGTCTTAGCAGTCACTGTCCCGAACTCTCAGTGTGGCCCCGTGTGTGGAGGAGACTTAAATCCAGAGACTCTTGTCTGTGAACAGACGAGACACGTCTTTCTACAAACCAGGTTTGCAGGAAAATCTGAAATCTTTTTTAAAAGGGGGGGGGGTTAATCCCCCCTAAAATAATAAAAGCAGCAGTGGTGCCTTTAAGGGAAAAAAGTGCTCTCTGCAGTGGCCATTTTGGGTGTGTGTGTGGTTGTGGGTGTGACTAGGCAGCCACCAGCATGACCACTGCCAGCGTTCAGTCCTAGATTTCTGCCACGGAGAGGCTGGCAGGGGGTGGGTGGATTAGGGTTTCCCAGGCCTGTTCTGGGACTCCCGGGGCCCAGCCCGGGAGTAGCAAGTGGCCAGGCGCTGCCTGAGAAAGCCCCTGTGTGGCACGGCGGCTGGAGTTTCAGACTGGGACCGCCGGGGAGACCCAGGCTGGACTCCCGAGCCGCCTCTGTGGCATCTCACGGGATGACCTTGGCCCCCTTCCCCCGCCTCAGCCTGATTTCCCTCCCGGGGTGGTTCAGAGGAGAAGGGTGTCGGCTGCTTTGGGTCGCCTTTGTAGGCAAAAGTGGAGTGGCCCTAAATGCAGCCAAAGGTGAAGGGGCGGATAAAAGGTCCTCTGGCGGACGAGGGGGAAGGGGCACAGGAAGCAGGGGAAAGTGGGGACGTGGGTCTTGCCGGGAAGAGAGGAAGAGGGGAGAGTACGGGGGAGACTGGAGGAAGCGAGGGGCCGGTCCTGCAAGTCCTCGTGGGGCTGGCAGCCACGCACTGCACAAGTGGTCCTGGTCTGGTGGTTGGCCCTGCAGAAGGGGGGGGGGGCGCCCTTTTTCCCAGGGAGAGGCTGCCGGGGGGGGGAGCTGAAGATGGGGGGGGCTGATGAAGGTAGGTTGGCTGGTGGGTGGGAAGGAGCGGAGGAAGCAGGACAGGGAGAGGCTACGGGGCCTTTCAGGGACGGGAAGGGAAAGGAAGGGACGGGGGACCAGAACCTGAGCTCCTTCCTTCCACAAGCCCTTGCAGGTCCCCCACTTGTCCTGATGCAGGGAAGGGCCCTGTGCCGCACCACTGGAGTTGCCTGCAAGTGGCCTCCAGTTTAATCTCTGGCATCTCCCGTACATTGGAAGAGACGGACATTTTGAGGACTGCAGATCAACGGTCTGGACTTCTGCACAAAGGCAGAGACAGGCCTCCCCCCATCGCCCCTTCCAGGGACCTCTGCTGTGGCCCCGTAAAGCATTCACAGCAAGCCAGCCGTGGATGAAGACCCACCAGGGCAGGGCAGGGCAGGGAGGGCGTCCTGATCTGTTGCACCTGCTGGCTCCTCCCGGCCACTTTGCTCTGCGTGCGACTCCCAAACTCCATGTGGAGAGAACGAACCAGAACCGCGGTAGGCTTTGCTACCTGGGATTAAAGAACAGGAGAAAACAGGAATGTGCCACGTTCCTTAAAGGCTGCCACCACCTTGCTAGTGGCAAACGTTTTCCCTCCCTTCCCTCCCTCCCTCCCGATGGCCTTTCCACTCGGGGAGCATCGGAGGCTTCGGAGATCATCACAGCCCTGGGCCTGCACCTGGTCTGCTTCGGTTGTCCGCCAGATGCTCTTCTGTGCCTCAGAGAAGCTCTAGACGCCTTTTTTGTGACTCCCTTCTGCACCGATATCTTCTCCGGCAAAAACAGGAGGCAAAATGAGAGAGAGGAGAGAAGGGCCCCCGATTGAATCAGGACCATAGAGTTGGGAGGGGCCATACAGACCATCTGGTTCAACCCCCTGCTGCCCAATGCAGGACCGGCCTAAAGCATCTCTGAAAAATATTCGTCCAGCCTTTTCTGGAAAGCTGCCAGTAAAGGGGAGCTCACCACCTCCCCAGGCAGCTGATTCCACCTTTGGACCACCCTGCCTGTGAAAAGGTTTTCCTAATATCCAGCCGGTACCTTTCTGCATGTTTTCAAGCAGAGGCTGGATTACCATCTTTCAGGTATGTTGCAGGGCTATCTTTCAGCTGTGCTCCTGCAGAGTGCAGAGGGGGGTTGGACTAGATGACCTCTAAGGTCCCTTCCAACGCTAACATTCCATGATTCTATGTAACTAGCAGTAAAGACCGTTGTGGAAATAAATACAACGGGATCTAGAAAGAGGCTCTGGGGGAGTGCTCTGGCTTTGGGCAGTGTCATTTTGCTGTGGTGACCTCAGCAGGGTATAATGACAGAGTCCACTGTTTTCTCCAGAGGAACTGATCTCTGCTCCCTGAAGAGTAGTTGTAATTTTGAGTGATCTGTAGCCCTCACCTGGAGATTGGCAACAATTGTTACCCAGGATGAAATGGCTGGTTTGGAGGGTGGAGTCTATGGCATTCTACCTGTCTGAGGTCCCACCCCTCCGCAAACCCCACCCTCTCCAGGCTCCACCCCTCAAATCCCCAGGAATTTGCCAGCCTGGAGTTGGCAACCCCATCTCCTTCCCAGCTAACCATCAACCTACCATTATCTGCCCCTTTGACTTCAGCTGACTTCCGCCCTCCCTTCTGCAGAGCAATTGTAATTTTGAGCGGTCTCCAGCCCTCACCTGGAGATTGGCAACAATGGTTCCCCATGAGGGACTGAGTGGTTTGGAGGGTGGAGTCTATGGCATTGTACCTGTCTGAGGTCCCACCCCTCCTCAAACCTCACCCTCTTCAGGCTCCATCCCTCAAATCTCCAGGAATTTCCCATCGGGAGTTGGCAACCCTATCAGGATTGGCCCCAATATGTTTTCTCCCAAAGGCCAAAGTAGGTGACTGGACCAAACTAAGTTGCCTACCATCAGGCACTGAGGGGAAAGTAGGGTTGCCTGCTCTAAGGAGGGAGATACCTGGAGTTTTGAGGGGTGGATTCTGTAGAGGGCATCATTGGGGGGGGCGGAAGGACTCAGCAGGTATAATGTCATAGGGTCTACCCTCCATAGCATCCATTTTCTTCAGGGGAACTGATCTCTGTCATCTGGAGATCAATTGTAGCAGTGGGAGATCTCCAGGTCCCACCTGGAGATTGGCAACCCTAGGGGAAAGTCTGCTGCACAGCAGGGGGTTGAAGAGAATGGTGTGATGGGTGCTGGGCCAAGATTGGCAACAATAGTTCCCCAGGAGCAAATAGCTGGGTTGGAGGGTGGAGTCTATGGCACTGTAACCTGTCTGAGGTCCCCCTCTCCGGCCTCCACTCCTCAAATCTCCAGGAATTTCCATACCTAAAGCTGGCAACTTTATTTCCTCCCCTCTCAGTAGCCTCTTATTTTGCCTTAAATTGGTTTTGATGTCAGCAGAGTGAGAAAATGCCAGAGGCTCTGGGTGGGTGCCCCATCGTAAATGCACCAAACAATTCCTAAAGATTTGCCAAAACACTACTCTGTCAATAAATTGCAGCACTTTGAAGTAGCACCAGAGCTTTAAGAGCTCTCCAGCTGTCACCTGGAGACTGGCAACAGCTTGTTTGGAGGGTGGGGAGTATGGCATTGTATCTGTCTGAGGTCCCCCTCTTCCTCCTCCTCCTCCTCAGACCCCACCCTCAGCAGGCTTCATCCCTAAAATATCCCAGGCATAATCTCTACCACGCTGTATCCCACTCCTCCCCTGTGGCTGCCCAGGGCTGGAGAGGGACTGTGTCGACTGCAGTTTGGCAGCAGAGAATTCCCAACCGGAGAGGGGTCACAGGGGAATGGCCCCGGGCGAGTGGGCAGGGCTTTTGGATGCAACTCCCCAGCGTCGACTACGGCCCTTTCATCCACTTGAAGAAAAATGGCGAGGGAGCCGTGGCCCAATACAAAGCCACTGGATGTGCCTGGAAGATGAAGGGGCACGCAGGTCAAAGTGATAAAATTAATCACAGTTTAAAGATGAAAATCATTTCATGTGTTAATTCATGTAAGATTAAAGATAGCAAGCTCACTTCTTTTAAGCTTAAAGAGTTGTATCCTTTTTATTAACACGGTTAGCATAAGGTCTAATCCGTCGAGGGGTTATTTTTATGATTAGAAGTGATAGCAAGGCAGGACTGGAACATGGACGCTGGCCACCGAGCCCGGCTGCCGCCACCCTTTGTGGACGCTTGTAAGTGCCTACCCACCCCACCCCCCCAGTTAGCAGCAGTGGGGGCTGGTCCTTGCATGGGGAAGCTCCACCACCCCCTTCTTGAGGTGCCCAAGCCCAGGGACCTGACTGGGTCCCACACGTATGTTCTCCCCTCTCTTTTCTTAGGGTTGCAACTCTAGGGATGAGCAGATTCTTTGGTTGTGTCAGACTCGGGCATTGGACCAGCTTTACCTGTTGTATTTCTACCCGTTATTATATCTCAACCTGATGCATCCTGCTTGCTCCCTGCACCCTGCTCTTTGTTTCGCTTGCTTCCCGTTCCCTAATCGCCCGCCCTCGCCTGCCGCTGCGGGGGGGGGGGGGGGGGGGCCTGTGGGAATTTAGGGTGGCCGGCTTCGGTAACTGTCCCGTGAGGCCTCGAAGACATCTTTTCATGCGCGAAGTCTCCTTGAAGTAAAGTCTGTGCTTGGCTAGCTGTTGACCGTATATCTTTCATGGCCTTTGTGGCAATGATGATGTGTATGAATGGAATTTTAGGGTTGTACCTATATGCTGCTTTCACGCCTTTGCACTTCAGTCCTGACAAAGAGTTTGAACCCACAGCTTCTCATATCTCTAAATAAAACGTTCATAGAATAAAGTGCTTGTGGAGAGTGATTTGACTGAGAGCTTGGCAGGTGGTTGTGTCATTCTGTGACCATGATAAGAATGGACTTCACACAAGAACAATGTCCATTCTTATACAAATGAGTTAGATTTTGATCTTTTCCCAGAGGCGCAAGGGAACAGTGCAAGACTGGAGCCATCCAATGTGAACCCCTTCTTCCTCTTCCCCTCCCTCTCTCTCTCTCTCTGTGCATGAAGGGTTAGCCTTGAAACGGGTTCCATTTTTTGTTTGGTGGTTTGTTTGTATTGCGGAAGAGCTCAACTGCATTCTTTTAGCAATCTATATTCCCTTTCCTAATAATCCCGAACATATGTACCTATAAGGGATTATTCGGAAAGAGATTGTAGTGTCCCTGTATAGATCTATGGTGTGGATCCATGTGGAATACTGCGTACAGTTCTGGTTCGCGTATTTAAAACCAAAACCAAAACAGCAGAGCTGGGAAACGAAACAAGAAAGGGCGTCCAAGATGAGGATGGGGTTGGAGCAACTTCCCTGTAAGGAAAGTGTTCCGTATTAAGAGAGCGGCGACTGCGTGTGCCTGGCCATGCGGTCTGCCGGACTCACGGACCTTCGGGTCTAGAACAATAGCCAGGAGCCACGCTGGAGGATGGGCGGGGATGGGAGCTGGGTGGAGCTCACCGGCGGCAGCTACGAAGGTGGAGGGGTGCGGGGAGCCATAGCCGGTCCAGGGCCCAAGGCTGGGAGCTGTGCCAGGCCAGTCACCATCGATGTCGGGGGGGGGTGAGAAAGTGGAGGCTGGGAGCCATGTCACCAGGGTTGCCAACCGCCAGGTACTGCCTGGAGGTCTCCCGGGATCGCCGTTTATCTCCAGGTGACAGAGATCAGGTCCCCTGGAGAAAGTGGCCACTTCAGAAGGTGGGCCCTCTAGCATTATCCCCGAGTGAAGTCCATCCACTACACAAGAATATAAGAAAATAAGAAGAGCCCTACTAGATCAGTTCCGTGGCCCATCTACTCCAGCACCCCATCTCACACAGAGGCCAACCAGCTCCTATCGATGGCCAACAACAGGACATAGTCGTCAAAACCTTCATTAGAACATCTGAAGAGCCCTGCTGGGTCAGACCAGTGAGGGTCCATCCAGTCCAGCCTCCCGCCTCACACAGGGGCCAGCCAGTCCCTCTGGAGGGCCAACAACAGGGCAGAGAGGCCGAGGCCTTCCCCTGATAAGAACACCAGAAGAGCCCTGCTGGGTCAGACCAGTGAGGGTCCATCCAGTCCAGCCTCCCGCCTCACACAGGGGCCAGCCAGTCCCTCTGGAGGGCCAACAACAGGGCAGAGAGGCCGAGGCCTTCCCCTGAGAAGGACACCAGAAGAGCCCTGCTGGGTCAGACCAGGGAGGGTCCATCCAGTCCAGCCTCCCGTCTCACACAGGGGCCAACCAGTTCCTCTGGAGGGCCAACAACAGGGAAGAGAGGCCCAGGTCTTCCCCTGATAAGAACATTATTAGAAGAGCCCTGCTGGGTCAGACCAGTGAGGGTCCCTCCAGTCCAGCCTCCTGTCTCACACAGGGGCCAGCCAGTCCCTCTGGAGGGCCAGCAACAGGGCAGAGAGGCCGAGGCCTTCCTCTGAGAAGAACCTCAGAAGAGCCCTGCTGGGTCAGAACCAATGGGATCGCTAGGATCCTGATAAGAACCTATCGTTACCGGGGCCATGTATATAAAACCTATCTTGGGAATTGGGGGTGTGTGGGGTGTGATTGTGTGCACGAATATAAGCCGGCCTCGCACCAGTTAAGTTATCTCTTTTTTGTTCCGATGTAATCAATAAATGTGAGCTGATTTCACAATGCTTCGCCTGGAACTCCACTATTTTCCAGAAAGGCTGAAGAGTCTGCTGGGACTTTTCAGTTTAGAAAAGAGACGACTAAGAAGGGGGGACATGATAGAGGTTTATAAAATTACACCCGGGGTGGAGAGAGTTGACCAAGAGGAATGTGTCTCCCTCTCCCCGAATACTCCAGGGCATCTGGTGAAGCTGATGGGCAGGAGGTTCAGGACAGACAAAGGGACATGCTTCTTTACACAGAGAGTGATCAAAATGTGGAATTCGCTGCCAGAGGATGTGGTGACAGCCACAGGAATAAACAGCTTAAAAGCAGGATTAGACAGGTTCATGGAGGATGAGTCTATCAGTGGCTACGAGCCACTACGGTGGCGCAGGAGAACCTCCACGTTCAGAGGCAGTCAGCCGCTGAATCCCAGAGCCTCACAGGTTTCGTGGGAGGGAGGGAAAGCCATGGATGCAGGGATGCAGGATGAAGAGAGGATGGTGGGCAGAGGAGCTGCGGGGGGCCTGGGCCATGGCAGATGGGGGGGGGGTTTAGCGCACAGCAGTGTGTGATGTGGGGGGGGGATGCTCCCAGTTCTCCTGCCCTGTTCTGTTCCTAGAGGTTATGCTTTGCACCTTCAAGAGCAGAAGTGAATAAAGTTCTACATGCGTTTTTCTTCCAATAATGTAGTCACACTTGCACAATATTGTCATGCATAAAAGCTGAACGCATCCCCGTCTTATGCTTTTTAAACAAGTAGTAAAACAAAGAATAGCCCTGGAATCTTGAGTATAGTAACAATATCACCACCTTCACGGTAGCCCTCATAATAATACCTAATTATATTGTGCTAAATGAAAAGAAGACTTGGAGTCTCTGTAGTAGAATTTCAGTCTCCACCTCTTCCCCTCTAAATCGCTGTTTCCCCCCCTAACCATTTCCCTTGTTGCCTGAATGAATGTAGCATCAGCCTATAGTGCCAATCACAATCAACAGTCTTACGAATTATTTCACGTGTTTCACAACTGGGCAGCTCCACTCAATATGTAAAAAATATTCTTTCACTTGAAAACATTTCCAACATTGGCCGGCACCCTTTTTTAAAACTGCGAATACTAGCCAGGGCACAGCATCCCCTGTGCAGCGGGTTTATGCCATCCTGGGTCCTCTTCCCACAATGACAGATGTCCTTCCTGTATCTTCTCCCCAGGTCTGACTGGAGAGCTCTTGGGTCAAATGCTGTTGTCATATCATTCTGAAGAAGGCTTTGTATAATCTAGATCTGTTAATGTGACATACATTTGAGCTAACAGCCCTTTTGATGTTGTGAAATGAGCTGTGGCTTGCTTCACAGTATTTAAGGTTCTCAAAATGTCGGTTTGGGAATATTTAGCTTGCAGATAGTTTTTAAGTTGTTGAGAACTGATATCTAGCTGGGGGGGGGGTCACCCTCCATTTCTGCTTAACTGGAATGCTCTTTTAATGGGCAGGAGTGCCTGCCACGCCCACAGGCTGGCCATGCGCTGCAAGGGGGGAGGGGCCCAACCAGCGCCCCAATCCATGTCTGCTTGGGAGGCTTCCGGTCGGGGGAAAATGGCGAGTTGACGCACCCTGTAAGAGCTCAGGGTGGACGGTGGCTCTTTTTGACAGTTTGGACAAGTTTTTGTCCAACGCGGCATCCCCCAGTCGGGGGGATTGACTAGCAAGCCACAAGGTCCAAGGGAAGGTTGAGATTGGTGTGATCAAGGCTCAGAGGAGGCTTGTGTCACACTTTGATCCCCCCTCCTGGAGCGGGCGTTTGCGATCAGCACTAAGGGAGCCAACCGAGCTGAGGACTCAGCTTACATTCGTCATTTCCCGACTTCTTAAGAAGGATGAAAGAAATTGGTCTGAGGGAAGCAGTGAGAAAACCGAAGATAAACAGATAAGGTAACAGAAACGTTTTGCTTACCGGGAGACGCTGTAACGAAAACTTGAAGTAAGCGGACAAGCGTATGAGACTTTTAAAAAAATATTCTGTTCATTCCGGAGATTAAATGAACTTTTAAAGCGGGGAGGCCAGGAGGTCTGTTGTTTGTCCTGTCCTGGTGCAGAGCTGGGCCTTTCCCCACAATAGAACAACAAGGAGAGAGAAGAAGAAGAAGAGATTGGATTGATACCCCATGGCCCTTCACTACCCAAAGGTGTCTCAGAGCAGCTTACAAACTCCTTTCCCTTCCCCTCCCCACAACAGACACCCGGTGAGGAAGAAGATGAGGAAGAAGAAGAGATTGGATTTATACCCCATGGCCCTTCACTACCCAAAGGAGTCTCAGAGCGGCTTACAGACTCCTTTCCCTTCCCCTCCCCACAGCAGACACCCTGGGAGGTGGGTGAGGCTGAGAGAGCTCTTTCAAGGACAGCTCTTATCAGAACTACGGCTTGCCCACGGTCATCCAGCAGGTGCAAGTGGAGGAGTGGGGAATCAAATCTGGTTCACCCAGATTAGAGTCCACGCACTTAACCACTACAAACTGGAGAGAATCCTGCAGGCACCCAACCGGGCCTTGACTTTTCCATGCTAAGGTGGAGTTGGAGCCTCCGCAGTCAGGTGATGTGTGCGTGTGGGTGTACAGGGGTGTATGTGTGTCTGTCCCTGCCCACCAGCTTGCTTCAGAGCCGCCGCTGAACAAGAAAGATGGAAAGCCCAACTCCGGCTTCCCTCTGCCCCCCAGGCAAACGTGGCCTGAATGCGGCTTGAGGGAGACCCCCTCCAAACACCCCCCCTCCAAACCCCCTTCAGTCGCCACCTAGATTTTGGCCCTGGTGGGAACGGCAAAGTCTCCAGCCCTCAGCAAGAGGAGGGACAGGCAGGAAAAAAGGGTAGGCTCAAAATCCCGGCGTGGCGTCTTCCCTACGTAACAGACACACGAGCCCCCGGGACAGAGTTTTAAAAAACCTTTATGTATGTTAGGTTTGCAGTCTCCTCGCTGAGACGCAAGGTGGATTGTGCAGAGTAAGTCAATACAGTCAACCCGATGGGAGGGCCAGGTAGTCAAAGCAGTCAGGCTGGGATCTCGGGAGCCTGAAAAACAAGCAGAAATCCGAAAATGGGGCTGCAGCAAAGCGCAAGCATTAACGCGACACGCTGAACAGTGCAGAAGTGATGCCGTCGGCTCCTACGGAGACAGACCGGGTGTCCTTATGGATCCCGGTGGGCGGCCGGGTTGGTCTGAAGCAGCAGGACAAAGTTTGAGTCCAGTCGGGCCCCTTTCAGACCAACAAGAGTTTATTTAAGGTGTGAGGTTTTGTGTGCACGCACGCTTCCTCAGAGTAGCCGAGGCATGCACACGAAAGCTCACACTGTGAATAAGCCTTTGTTGGTCTGAAAGGGGCCTGACTGGACTCAAGGTGTGTACTGTAGATGGCCGTACAGTCCCGGGGCCCTGCCTGCTCCCCAAAGTAACTTTCTGGACCATGCTGTTGCAGTGCAGCCCGAATGACCTGGGCACAAAGGCCCTCTTGGGCACCAGCACAGAGAGACGTGCCCACAGGCTGCACGGCAGGGGGCCCGGTCACAGGAGACCAGCCCAGCCTCTGGCTGAAAACGCCTGCCTGCTTGCCCGCCCTCACACTCCTTTCCCGCCCAGGTAGCTTTCAGACCCAAGGCGATTAGGCGGAAGCCTTGCTAAGTAAATTAAAAACAGAGAGTACTGTCATATCCCCGGTCAAGTTACTCTCAGCAACACAATCTTGGCAGTGATATGTTTATTGAGATCTATGCATGATCCAGAACATCACTCGTGTTAGAACTGGAGATTTTTGGTGGGCATACGCTTAATATAGGTCATTCACGTCACATGCACACACCTAGAATTGCCATCCCAACCAAAGGGTAAAATATATGGCTTGGTTATCTACTGCTTAAGCTGGCACCAAAAGGCTTCAAGGACACCTCTCCCTGGGAAGTGGAGAGGAGGTACATCTTGCAGGAAAGTTATGGCTCCTAGAAGCAGACAGTTCCCTCTCATTCATCACACTCACCCCCCTCCCCTCCCCGCAGGAATTCCCTCCCCCCAACACCTATGGCAAACTAAGCAAGCAAAGCAAAGCAAGGTTTGACAAGGACCCATGAAGACCCGTTTCAATCCTGCCTTCCCAGCTCCACCCAGGCCTTTAAAAGCCGTTCCGGAGGTTTCCCATCACTGTGGAAATGGGTGATTCTCCAGCAACAGGATGGAGTGACCCCGTTTGAACATGGTCCCCGGATCGTGTCATTCCAGAACTGCAGGGCTTCAGGCGACAGAGGGGCACGGAGGCAGCCCCCTCCCCAAAGGCTGGGGCTTGAGTGGACGGGGCGCAGGCGGGAGGGGACTTCCCGGCAAGGGCAGGGAAGAGCTCTGAGGGTGGCAGGAACTTGTGGCTCCCAGGCAGGGCTGCCAACCTCCAGGTGGGACCTGGAGATCTCCTGGAATTTATCACTGATCTACAGGCAAGAGCCATTTTCCTGGAGAAAACGGAGGCTTTGGAAGGTGGACTCTGTGGCTGAGTTCCCTCCCCTCGGCAAGCTCCACCCCTAAACCTCCAGGAATGGGCCAACCCAGCTCTGGCAGCCCAACTCCAGAGGCCGGTTGTGGAGACAGCTCCTGTTGAATAACTGGGTTCCGTGGATGGTCCGACCCCAAGCTCAGCGATCAACTCAGCTTTATTAGTGATTCAGCCGGAACAATGCAAAGACCCAGGGCAACAGCCCTGTTCAAATCGTGCCAAAACACCACCCACTCCCCAAACGACTACCAACGACAGGCCGTCGTCAGAACCATTGGTTCCTCATGGGCCACCTCCAGAGTCCTGGTGGGCTATTGTTCTAGAGCTCCAAGCTCAGTCAGTCTCTGGTAGAAACAGTCCTGGAAGGTTCCAGTCCCCGTACAGAACAGTTCCCGCGGAGGCAGTGGCTCTCCTGAGCATTACTCCCCCACAGCAGCTTTGGGGGTCACTCCCACTTTGCGCTCCTCCAGCAGCCTCCTAAAACATGCACAGAGTGGGTGCTTGGAGTTACGAGAGCCCTGTGGGCCGAAGGGCTCAACCCCCTCCCCTTATTCTGGCCCCGCCAGGCTCGCTGCCTCAGTGCTGTGTCTCCTGCACAGGAGAAGCAAGGACCCCAGGGCCCCCTTTGCCGAGCAGCTGGGCTGGGCTGGCTTTCCTGCAGGCTCTCCCCGTCCGTCCGTGTGTCACGGGACGTGCTGCTCGGCTGGGGCTGGGGTGGGGAGTGCATGTGCCGGGCTTCCCTGGCTGGTCTCCCTCTCCGCCTGCTCAGGGCACATTAGGCCTGGCACCAGTGACTCCCGGGAGGCTGCTGCTACGGCTCCGGCAAGGCGCTCACTCCCTGCCCTTTAGAGAAGAAGAAGAAGAAGAAGAGATTGGAGGCTGGAGCCCTGCTTACATGCATGCAAAACATCACACCCCACACACCCCCACTCCCAGTGATAGGCTATTTACATTCCACTGCTTATCTATTGGTTAGTTCCTGGATCCAGGCGAGCTATTGTTCTGGAGAAGCAAGCTCAGCCCGTTCTAAGTACAGCTAGAGGAAAGGCTTAGGCTCAATACAGAACAGCGGGGAACCGGTGTTATGCCAACTCCTCCAGGAAATTCCTGGAGACCCAATCCCGAGTTATCTACCAAGGGGAAAGTGGGTTTGTGGCTGTGCATAAGTTCTTAACCAATTATACAGAGGTCAGATGGTCAAAGGGGAAACACTCGCTATTGGTCAGGGAGCCAGACAACACACTATTGGTTAAATCAATGTTGCCTTTACTAAATGGTTTCATCAAACATACAAAATCGGAATCATACAGTTTCACACAAGCTCCTTAGTTACAATAGTACATCAGAACAATTACAGCATAGAAAATAACAAAAGCATAAAAAATAACAAAAGCATCAAATAAGGGGATGACACAATGGGGCACGGCTCTACTTATCTGAGGTCCAAGCTGAAGAAGAAATCTCCTCCTTGGAAAGATGGGCAGCTAAAGCAGCAACTTGTGAACTCTGAAAACACACAGGCTGGGCCAGCCAAAGCCACGTGTGCGCTCCCTGGGTCGCGACTCCGGGGAACTTAGGTAGAGAGTCACTTGTAGCACCTTAGTGCACGCTATGGGGAAGGTGGGTTAACCAGAGAAACAAAGAAGAGTTTCTCCTTAAATAAACTCCTTTTTGGGGCTGTCTTTCCTAGCCATAAACTATCAAACCCGTCCTCTAAGCTACCACTATTGGCTGAAGAGGGGGTGACGAGGGGATGACGAGGGGGTTACGTTCTTTGAGGGGTGGTGGGCAATATGCAGATCCTACTCCTACATCAAAGGTGCCTTGTGGTGAGGTGTGAATCTTCCGTTCCCATGGACACCTCTTGACTTGCAGATCTGGTGCCTGCTCCAAAGCCATAAATGCTATTGTCTTTAGATCCCAAGCCAGATTAGGAGAGTAGGGTTACGTGCTTTTTCCCATTCCAGAAAGGCTGGGGTTCGCTGGGGATTTTCCATAGTTCTCAGAGTGGGTGCAATGGCGCGGTGTCTTCTCTATCCCAGAGCATCACGGGATACATTCCAGGGAAGCACATGGTCCGTATGTGCAGCAGCAGCCCAAAGCCAGCCTATTTCTAGGCAGGTATGAGATGCAGAACAAAGCAACACAACCAAACAGCAATCCCTGAACACACAATGCAGAGGGAGTGAGAGCTGCCTGCGCCCTGGAAGACAGACGGTTGGCGGGCAAACTCAGCCCAGCTGGGCTTTTCTGAGCATTCTCGGAGCTTCTCAAGAGAAGCAAAGTTTGTGCTCCTCAGAAATGCTGAGAGAGCTTGTCCTCATCCCCCCCCCCCAATGCCCTAGAAAGGGCGGGATCGAGTGCGGGGCTTTGGGAACGGCCTTGCTCTGCAGCTTTTGAGTATTTTATTTATTTACAACACTTATATCTGTCTTGTAGTAGACGGGCTCCGGGGACCAGTCTGGCTTTGTTGATCTACTTCCTCGCTATGCCAGGAGGGCACTGTAATCCAGCCTGAACAGCTCAGATTATAGCCCGAGCTCATGAGAGCTCCAAAGCTAAGCAGGGTCTGCCCTGGGTGGTGGGTACTTGCACGGGAGACCACCAAGGGAGACCTTGGTTGCTGTGTGAAGGGAGGGAATGCCAGACCACCCCTGCTCAACTCTTGCCTTGAAAACCCTCCGAGGGGTTGCAACTCGATAGCACATTTCTGTTGTTGTTAATTGTCACCGTCCGATATTTGACTGGTCGATGGTGTTCTGCAATTCGAGACCTAGCAGAGTTCTTGGGAATTGCAGCGGTATCTTCACGGGATCCTGCTGTCCCAGGCAGCCCTGTCTTCTGGAGCTGAGCGGGTGTTGTTTGCTCAGTGCCCAGGATGTCCAGGTGTTTCTAGAGACTTCTGGGCACTGCTCCAAGGGCTACAACCAATGTTCCCTCTAAGCCGTGGAGTCTTGTGAGCAAAAATTCTCCTTTGTGAGCTCCTGGCATTAAAGTTGTGAGCGAGCCATTTGGCTGCTGCATAAATTAGTTTACTCTGGAGCCATCCTTCCTGAGCTAAGGCAAAAATGTGTGAGCCGGAGGCTAAAAAACTGTGAGCTAGCTCACACTAACTCAGCTTAGAGGGAACACTGGCTACAACTACAATTGGCACAATTGTAACCATCTTCTCCTAGACAAACTCTGTTTGTAGGTCTTGGTATTTTGTAATCTTCTCCTGTTCTTTCTTTCTATTCTGCTGTCTCCTGGGATTGCAGTGTCAATGATCCAAACCCTATTTCTCATTTTTTTTCCACTGCAGTTGTGATATCAGGGGTGTTATGCTCCAGGTGTTTATCTGTTTGTAATTGGAAGTTCCAAAGCATCTTTCTCACATCATTCTCCATAATCTTGTCTGGTTTGTGCTCCTGTGAATATCTGGCCATACTTCTTGCAGTGCAACATAGCTGCAACTCTATTGTGACGTTCTTTATTCGTCAGTTTGAGCAACTTTACTGCAGGCACGCAATGTCCCCAAGATGTCAGCTGTGTCCTGCAAATAACTTTGGGGGTGTTGGTGGCACAACGTCAGAGGATAGAATCTGTGCAGCCTGCCACTGCCACAGCGATCGTACAATGCAGCCATTTATTACGGCAATAGACCAGCAGAATAAAAAGAGTTACAAGGATGTAGATACAACCTTACATTAAAAAGTATTAAAAAAATACTCCTCACTAAATCAGGCCGGCACCTCAGTAGACTCCCTGGCAGCTGCACAGAACCAGTCAGCTCCCTCTGAGGTTTCCGCTTCAAGGTCTGCCAGAAGAAAGGAGGTGTAGAGCATTCCTCTGATCTTCCTGGGATTTTTGGGAGGATGGGTGTGATCAACATACACCCAAGACCATCCCAGAAGGGGGCACAGCGGCAGCACATGACCAGCCGTTTCAATGTCCCCAGCAGTGCCAGGGCACAGGCCTTCCCAAAGAGCCACCAGCACACCACAGTCTCTCCCTTCTAAGAAAGCGGGTGGGAGGGCATTGGGGTGGTCTGGCATGAAAGTGATCCTCTATTTGAGAATCAATATGAGCTAAATAAGGAGCTGCGGTGGCTCAAGTGGTTAAGACGCTGAACTGCAGGCTGTGGAAGGTCGGTAGTTCAGCAGTTCGAGACCCGGGTGCCGCATGGCGGAGGGAGCTCCCGTCTCTAGTTCCAGCTCCTGCCAACCTAGCAGTTCGAAAGCAAGAAATTGCAAGTAGATAAATAGTTACCACTTCGGTGGGAAGGTAACAGCGTTCCGTGCGCCTTGGTGTTTAGTCATGCCGGCCACATGACCCCGGAAACGTCTTCGGACAGCGCTGGCTCTTCGGCTTTGAAACGGAGATGAGCACCGCAACCCTAGAGTTGGACTCGACTGGCTTTTGAGCAAGGGAACCTTTACCTTTACCTTTATGAGCTAAATAATGTGACAGTTCTTGTTCCTAAAGGGACAGTATTCTGCAGCAGAACATAGCAGTGCTGAAGTGCAGCGTCCCAAATATTTTGCTTGATTTCAGATTTAGTTTTGGAAGAGCCCAAGGCTGTTAAGCTGCTAGGAGCCTATCCAAGAGATTGTCATTTCTCTGAAAGGGATCGTTCCCATTTTGCCTGGAAGGATTCTGTTCGTGTCAAAGGCGCAAGACCCAGAGGGGAGAAAACAGGCTTCAGCCAGTGATTGATCCTGTGTTTTCAAACACTCGAGCTTCCAGATAAATTAAACCCGCTTCTGACGCAAAACTGCATTAGGAAGACAGCGGGAGACGGCAAGGAGGACTCTCAGAAATTTAGCCTGAATGATTTCGAGGGATCTATAGTTAGCAGACGCAGAGTTATAGCACTAATACCTGAGGCAGTGCGGCATCCCAGGTTTCCTGGTTTGTGTATCTTGAGTACAAGATAGGAAGGACCATGTGGAGGTTCCCAGGGTGTAGCCATGTCAGTTCCCGTGTGCACATGGATAGCTCCTTCGTAATCTTGTTAAGAGCTTTGTGGAATTCCTTTGTGGGGTCTGTGGGAAATGGTCTGTAAAATGGATGGCCCTGGAGAGTCGTCTCATAGGCTCCTGTACGTAGCCCAGTTTCTTCACAATGACAGCCCCCCCCCCCCCCTCCCCCTTGTCAGCTTCCTTGATTGTGAGGCCAGGACCAGCTCGATTCATGTCCAGGAGCACCTGAAGAGACCCACAAGGTTTGGGGGGTATACTTTTTTAGAGGAATCAACAGCTTTAAAACAGGATTAGAAGAAGAAGAAGAGGAGGAGATTGGATGTATACCCCATGGCCCTTCACTACCCAAGGGAGTCTCAGAGGGGCTTACAAGCTCCTCCCCCTCCCCACAACAGACACCCTGTGAGGAAGAAGAAGAAGAAGAAGAGATTGGATCTATACCCCATGGCCCTTCCCTACCCAAGGGAGTCTCAGAGCGGCTCACAAGCTCCTTTCCCTTCCCCTCCCCACAACAGACACCCTGGGCAGGGAGCCGGTGGGGACGGAGGAGGCCGCAGCTGGCGGCTCTAGCCGAGACGGGGGGCTGGATTCGCTGATCTGCTGCAGGCCCGTCTGCTGTGTTAAGGAGGGGGCCTCGGAGCCTCTTCCCAGCACTGTGAGCCTCCTGGGGCGGTTGCTGTCTGTGCATGGAAGGACCCACCCAGGGCGTCAAGGGCTGACTTCTGGTGTCCTTTCCATGGTGAAAGAGTCCCTGTGGCAGAATCGACACGTTCCACTGGCGTGGCTTCTCTGTTGCCCAGATCCAAGAGGACTGTTCCCACGTGCTGATTTCTTGGGCCAGCCCACATGAGCAAGGGGGCGCTTCTGGGTGGGGAGGAAGCACCCTGGAGCCACGTCTCCTGCCCGCCAGGGCCCCGCCTGGGCTTCTGGAAGCCGCCCAGGCAGAGGGCCTCGTGGCACGGCTGGGAGGTGGGCCGGGGCCTGGGGATGCAGGCGAGGCATCCGGTTTGCAGCCATTGGCATTTTATTTGCAGGGCCTGTCCAGCCGGAGGCTCTTCCTTTGCCAGCACTGCAAAGAGGATGGCTGCTGTGTTTTCTTTAATAAAAGGGGAGTGCCTTCTTAGAAGTGGCCCCGCTCCCCTCCTCCGAGTGGCTGATGATGACTCAGAGATTGCTGTGAGGCTGCTTTGGCGCAGAAAGCCTCCCTTCCCAAAGCGGAGCCCCCGAGCGATGGGAAGCCGCCGTGTTTTGAGGTCTGTGGCAGATGGCTGCGTTACAAATCCCGGGCGGGTGCCCTTTGTCTTCTCCAACGGCTTCTGCTTCAGCACTTTCAGGAGCCATTTGGAAAGAAGCCCGCACGGTCTGTTGTTACTATAGCAATCCTGTCGGAAAGACCAAGTGAGAGGAAAGCGCTCGGCTTCCATTTTGTGGCCAAGAAACGATGCCGTTTGCCATGTTCCGGCTGCAGAAGGTGGATTTCGGCGCTGCCGGTCGTGCTGCCAGTCTTACTCATCCGAGCACAGATCTGATGCGGCACAGAAGCCTGTGCCAGGGAAGGGACACGTGCCTGGCTCTGAGACCTCCTTGCTGGCGTGGAGTGAGTGCTTTTCCATCGTGAGTAAGGAGTGTGGTACGACTGGCAGAGTTCTCTAAGGGCATCAAGCAGCCATGTACTCTCCCAGCATGCTGGTCTGTCCACGGCAGTGGCTCTGTTTGCCCCCCCCCCTCCCCCCAGTCGATGGAAAGCTCTTAGGTGTCCCTCCGGTCGGTCGGTCGTGGTGATTCTTCATCCCCTCCAAACAGGAGCAAGGGAAAAAAATGGTAGGAGGGAGAGAAGCTGATGACCGCTGGTCCCCAGTCTTCTAGGGAGGACCATGAGACTGTGAGCAGCCTTGGGGAAACCACCCAGGCCCACGCAGGCAGAGCTGCTGTCGCTGAAGTTCACTGTAGCAGCAGGCAAAGAGCACTGTAGGCCTGCCCACTGCAAAGAGACCTTCAGGATGCAACAACTTTTAGTTACAGGCAGAGAGGAAACACGACAAGAGGTGCTTGTCCCTGTGTGTGTGTGTGTGTGGGGGGGAACCAGAGACGCCTCCAATGAGCTCTGAAGGGTAGAAGGCATACTCTGCAGCTCCCCCTAGGGTTCAAATGGACTAAGCACAGCCCTGTGTTGATATTTTCGTTGCTCAAATTGTTCTCATGCCATTCCCCCCCCCAACACCCGTCCTTGACTTGTATTAGTCCACCACGTTCATTTGCATGCTGCATTTTCCCACGAGGGGGGGCCATTTGATGACTGTCCAAGTCTGTCTGAAGTGATTGTATTTCTTCAGCCGTTGCTTTGCTCCAGCAATTTCTGGTTGCACGGCCATTGCTCTCATCCAAGTATGGATTCAGGCGGGCCAGGGTGTTGGTCTGAAGCAACAAAGTTTGAGTCCAGTGGCACCTTTCTGACCAAGAATTCTGGGTAAAGCTTTCACGTGCAGGTACACTTCTTCAGATATGCTGTGCCACTTATTTCAACCTTATGTAGTATAAATGACTCCTGCCAACCTAGCAGTTCGAAAGCAAGAAATTGCAAGTAGATAAATAGGTACGACTTTGGTGGGAAGGTAACAGCGTTCTGTGCACCTTGGTGTTTAGTCATGCCGGCCCCATGACCACAGAAATGTCTTCGGACAGTGCTGGCTCTTCGGCTTTGAAACGGAGATGAGCCTAGAGTCGGATTCGACTGGCTTTCGAGCAAGGGAACCTTTACCTTTACTAGTATAAATGAAGAATATAATAATTTTTCTTTTTAGATATTCATATTTCTCTGGTTTTATAGATTGTTCTCATATGTAAGATTTTATTAGGATGTGATGAAAGCCTACTAAATAGTAGGACTTTCTCTTGTAGGTTAGATTGATTTTTCTAGCTGATGCCGGCAGACACGGAAACAACAGTCTTCTGGTGTAGAAGATAGGCACAGAGTTCAAGGTTTTTAGTTGTTTAGGGTAAAACTTTGCAGTGTCTGGGTCAAAAGGGATTTTAGCTGTGTATCAGCAAAAAAAACACACCTTTATTTGGGTATGAAGAATCCTTGGCCAATATTATTCAGGTTAGGTCAAATAAACACTTTACGATATTATGTAGGCACACCTTCACATTTGACCAATGGGTGGACTGTTACTCAAACGATGCACCGTCCTTTGTAAGCAATTATGCTTTTTGAATGTTATCTTCTTGACTATGTCATTTCCAGTATAAAATTTCATGTACTTCTTGATTGTGTCCAGAAAGCAGTCCATTTTTGATAGGCTACGTTTGGGCCTACCTGTTTTCAGGTGTTTTAATTGCAATTAAAATCTATGAACCTCCCTCCTCATTTTGACTTCAACGCTTATGTGTCCCAAGATTCTTTACTCTTTACACTCTCTGCTCCACCGTCTGTGGTTCTGTTCTCCAGTCTGGAGGGGTTTTCCTTGGGAATGGCCTTTGAGGGCAGCCTCGTGTGGAGATCTGTTGCTGTCATAATCATCCAGCACTGAGTAGCACACATTAAAGGGAGGGGCCGTGGCTCAGGGGAAGAGCCTCTGCTTTGCATGCGGAAGGCCCCAGGTTCAATCCCGCGCGGCCTCTCCGATGGAAAGGTCCAGGCAGGAGGTGAGGCAGGGGAGCTCTTCCTGAGACCCTGGAGATCTGCGATCGATCGGAGTAGGCAACGTGGACCTTGAGGGACCCAGGGAGTCTGAGTTCAGTACAAGGCAGCTTCAGCTGAGGCCCAGTTCATTCGTTCTGCAGCTCCATTCAGCTCAGGTGTGTGCAGCACAGTTGTTCGCTGCTCAGTGACCTGTGGCTTCAGTTGTTCCTCTACTTCTCGACGAGATCTCCTCCTCCATTGTCCATGCAGAATCTCCGTGGCTTCCTTTGAAACTTGTTTCTGGCTGCCGTCACAAGCACTTGACGTTTCCCAAGCCTTTCGGTTTTCTGCTTCCTGAGGTATGTGACGGTGCACCTGGAGCAGTCATCAATAAAAGCCACAAGGCGGCTGTTCTCATTTGGTTTGTGAATCCTCATAGGCCCTCAGATGTCACTGTGAATAATCTGCAAGGGACGTGTCAACTTGCTGTGACTGCTTTTGGGGAGCTGGCGGCGCGTTGCTTTTGCTTTTATGCAACACATGCCTTTTGTATACCCTTAGCACAATGTCCTCTTCACACCCTTGGTTAAATCTCTCTTCTTGAGCTCTCTTGTAGTTCCTGGTTGTCTGTGTCCTAGCTGTCTGCGCTGTGGGTGGATGCACTGGTCACGACGACCGCCTTGAGCCGGGGTTCCAGCATGCGCATTCTGTTGGATGAGCTTGCATAGGGGCTCACTCACAATTTCCCCAGCTGTGACCTTTATCCTGTTTTTAGACTCATACTGGTTTCCTTACAATTGCACTGTGGGGCCATTACTGATAACATCATAAAGGAGGTACTTCACTGGCGTTCTAGGACAGAGATAAGTTTAGGTGTCCCCTTCCTTTGATGGCAGAGTTCCCCCTTGGAATCCATGGCCGATTCCCTCAGCAGGGATGCCGCCCCACCTGCAAGGAAGAAGCTGAGGCCAACGTCTGTGAAGGACTTCTGACCACTTGCCGTGTGGCTTCATGTGCCTGTTGCCCTGTGTGGCTTTCAACACCTTCCTCTGCAGAGCTGCCTGTAGCTGCCTTGGCCTTGACTGTGGGGGTTTCTATGAGCTGCTTCCTGTGCTCGGCCTTCCTGCTTGAAGAGCTCTGGCTCAGGCGTCCAGGCCTTCTGCAGATGCAACACACTCTCCTCTCTCCTCTCTGCCTTGTCTCTGGTCTCATAGAGTCTTCACCCACTTGAAGGTCCTTTCTGCGACTGCACTCGTCCATTACTTTGCCCTTAGAACACCCCAGTGTTAGAATCTGTCTCTGGTCTGGTCTGAGGGGCCCTGGGGCCATAAGTCTCTGGAGGGGAGCACAGTCACAGTGCCGCTGTGTGAATGACTTTCGTTTCCTTCCCGAGCCCACACGGCTGTCCTGCAGTTTGTAGCGCGGCATCTGCATGTTCACACGTGTCCTGCTCTCTCCTTAGTCTCATCTTCCAGCATTTACACTGCAGGCACAACTTGCTGTTTAGGTTTAAATGTTCTCACAGTTTCTGGAGTGCGTCCCACACACCTTTAGCAGCCTTCTTTCTTCATGCGGATCAGCTGATCCTCTTCCGCTAGGGTGGCCTTTGCTTGCCTGCTTGTCTGGTCCCATAATTCTGCTTGAGCTGCTCTATCATTGCTTAAAACCTCTCTTGGTAGTAGCATTTGAACTCCCAAAACTGATAACTGTCATTATTTAGTTTGGCCGTTGCAAACTTCCGTTTCAGCCTGTAACCTGTCAGCATTATGATCCGACCCCACATACAGAGAGTTGTTTTCAATAAAGTTTATAGCAAAAAGGATTTTCAAAAAGCATTATGTAACATTATCTAACTGTAGGCCTTTGAGCAACAGACAGACGTCTAGGACACAGGGACTAATTTGCAGGCAGAGAGGAGGTGCTTGGCAAGAGGCGGGGGAAACGAAGAGAAGCCTTCATGAAGCTCTGAACAGTAGACAGAATGCACGACAGCTCCCCCTAGAGTTCAGATGGACTAAATGTGCCCTGCATCCGTATTTACACCAATGAAACTGTCCACAGGCCGTTGGGTGTACCTTCCCCACCTGAGGGTTGAAGCACAGGTGTCTTCATTAGGCCAATGGCAGCCTGTCTTTCGTTCTTATCTTCTGGTGCCATGATGACTGACGGGATCTTCTGCCTTCAGTGGGAGTGGAGATCTGGATCCCAGGGCCAAGAGGAAGCGTTAGGGGAGGGCCCTCGCAACCAGGGGTTCAGTCCCACATCCAGTTAGAGAATCTGGACTCAATTCCAAAAGGCTTTGCCCATGCCAGCCGTTTGGCAACAGAGGTCTCCAGGATTTATCTATTGAAGGATGACTATTGGCCTTTGAATCTGATGATACAAACAAGTAAGGGGTGAGTTTGGTTTGTTGAACTCTATCCGGCAAACCAGACTGAAGACCTGTAGAGACACCTGTCTTTTATTCAGGAAAGAAATCACTTTCTGTATTATGCAAGACGGTAGGAAATACAGGCATTTGGATATTAACCCTACGATCACTGTGAAAACAAGTGCTAAAATAATCGAAATTCCTAGCATTGCTTAATCATATTATAGTGAGGAATAGTTTTTAAAAGCAAACCAAGTTTCAGGTTTTTGTCTCGCTGCTTTTAGGGATAATTAAAAAGCCCAGAAATCTCACCTGGTCTTCTTCAGAGACTTCCATCCAGAGAAATCTGAATGGCTTATCACGGTAGTGCATATTTATTGAAAAAATATCTTTCTCTATATCTGTTCCATCACAATCATGTGATTATTATCTAGGCAAGTGACTGGCTCATCACTAAATGCCAGCTCATTGACACAGGGCCACAGGCGCAAGGGAGCCGGTCAGCACAGGCACAGGAGTTGCATCTGATGCCGCAAGATAGCAAGGGCGATCTCAACTCTCAGCCTCTATTAAAAAGCAGTTAGTCTTAATTTTTCCTGTAACTGGTTCAATTAACTGTCCAAGATTAAAGTCACGTTAAGCAAACAGAGTTTTCTAACAGTTGAGGAGTCCTGGTGATGCCGGAGCAGCCGCTGCACCTCGGCCCCTGCGGGTTGGTTCTCGGGCCGGGGGGGGGGTTGCCTGGAGAGCTCCAGGAATTGCATGTTCATCATCTCCAGGCTAAAGAGAGCCATTCCCCTGGAGAAAATGGCTTTATTTATTCCTCTGTTGGATTTGTATCCCACCCTCCCCTTAACGGGCTCAGTGTGGGTTCCAACAGTATAAACATAGTACAACGATATCAATACAGTACAATTAATAACAGGTCTCACCCTGCAGAGGTCCCTCCTCAGGCACCCTCCCCCAGGTCTCCAGGAATTTCCTAACCTGGAGCTGGCAGCCCTAGTTGGCCTTCCTGGGTAGCTGATTGGCCAGTGTGTGAAACAGGATGCTGGACTCCGCAGGGCCACTCATGTTCCACTAAATCCTGGGTGGGCTGTGGCAGCCCCTTGAGGGGGCAGTGGTGGAGGGGAGGCCGTGGTGCTTCAGCTGGTCTGGGGGTGGGCTTGCCATCTGCAGAGGATGGATCAGGGCCCTCCAGGTGGCCCGCGGCACCCTCCAGCGGCTGTGTCCTTTTTTCCAGGGAGGAGACTGGGAGAGCTCTTGGGAGCCAGCCGTGTCCTGGCTGCGTTTCCAGACTGGGTCTCCTGGAACATGCTCTGTGTGGGGCTACCTTCAAAACAGGTCCAGCCGTCGTGAGGGTTCAAAATGTGGCAGCAGAGTTCTGAACTGTATGCAAGTCCAGTCCAATGCACCCTCCAAGCTGCAGAGTCTTGTGAGCAAAACTTCTGCTTTGTGAGCCACTGGCATTAAAGTTGTGAGCGAGTGATTTGGCTGCTGCATCAGTCAGTTTGCTCTGGAGCCCTCCTTCCTGGGAGGAGGCAGAAATGTGTGAGCCAGAGGCTAGAAGACTGTGAGCTGGCTCACACCGACTCAGCTTAGAGGGAACACTGGTCCAATCCTGGGCCAGCTGCCTGTTTCTGGGGCCCCCATTCCAAGTGCGGTCTGTGGCCAGGCGCTCTTCATGGTGGCCGTCGCCTCCTGTCGATATCTACCCAGCCTCTCCGGGGGGGGGGGGGGCCACTATGCCAAGCCCGGTGAGTTAAATATGTAATGAACAGACTGGCACCAAAGATGCTAGATATATTCAATCATCATGACAGTATATTATTAACCCCAAAGGGAAACTGTAAATGACATTATTGTAACAGTAAATACAGTTAATAAACATTCATGAAGTAATTGTGATTATAAGAATACATGAAGTTATTTTGATCGTTCTAAAGTGATTGCTGATGAGAACCTCCGGATTAAGTTCCGTTTTGTCTCTTCGTCTGAACAAACCTTCAGTATAAAACAATTTACACACAATGACATTAATATGTTTTTCAAAGATATTTTTGAATTTTTTACAATATTTCTTTACAAAAATTTTTACAATTTTTTTATTACAGAAAAAAGATCCATGGTTAAATACTTTCATTAAGGGTTTCAAACAGTCCTATTATTTTCCTAGCCACAATTTCTGCGTGTCATGCCAACATCTTCAAGTAGTGTTAATCCGTAATCTACAGGAATACACAAATGTTTATCCACCCATACATAACATGTTTATACGCCTATACATAACATACAGTGAGATATTACTCACTATAATATCTCCAATGTAAAGAAACCTCCCTTTATATCTCCAATGTAAAGAAACCTCCCTTTTGTTAACATGAGGATTCAAGTTTTTATGGCCAAGACTAAATAGATAAATTGTAGAAATGACAATAAAATCATATATGTTAGTATAAGGAAGTATAAACAGTATAGTGTGTAAGAAGAAGAAGAGGAAGAGATTGGATTTCTACCCTGCCCTTCACTACCCAAAGGTGTCTCAGAGCGGCTTACAAACTCCTTTCCCTTCCCCTCCCCACAACAGACACCCCGTGAGGTGGGTGGGGCTGAGAGAGCTCTTGACAGAAAATGCTCTTTCAGGAACAGCTGTGCCTGAGCTTCTGACTGACCCAAGGTCATCCAGCCAGGTGCAAGCGGAGGAGTGGGGAATCAAATCCGGTTCTCCCAGATTAGAGTCCGCACACTTAACCACTGCACCAAACTGGCTCTGGTTTCAGTTCCCCCCCCCGTCCTTCATAGAAGAGTGTGTAAGTATTAGTAAGGATGGAGTGTCCTGAGTGTGGATTAGAATTTTGGATGTACATTAGCCACTCTTTGGAATAATGAAACAAGGCGCCTTTCAGTTGATTTGTAGAATGCCCGATGCAATGTGCATATTGAAGATGAATAAGTATTAGTGACGATAGAGTAAAGAAATTAGAAATATCTGAGTGTTGTGGGGCTCCAGTCCATGCTGGAATAAGACCGTCATAGTCTTTCAGGAGCCACTGGGCTCTTGTTGTTGGAGCGGTGCATGCTTCTGCACCCTCTTGAGCAGGCCAAATGATGACCCTTCTGTGGTTAAGTGCGCAGACTCTACTCTGGGAGAACCGGGTTTGATTCCCCACTCCTCCACTTGCACCTGCTGGATGACCTTGGGCAAGCCGTAGTTCTGATAAGAGCTGTTCTTGAAAAAGAGCCATTTCTGCCAGAGCTCTCCCAGCCCCATCTCCCTGCCCAGGGCGTCTGTTGTGGGGAGGGGAAGGGAAAGGGGATTGTAAGCCGCTCTGAGACTCCTTCGGGTTGTGAAGGGCCATGGGGTATAGATCCAATCTCCTCCTCTTCTTCTTCTTCTTCTTCTTCTTCTTCTTCTTCTTCTTCTTCTTCTTCTTCTTCTTCTTCTTCTTCTTCTTCTTCTTCTTCTTCTTCTTCTAAAAGAGCCGTTTCTGTCTCAGCCCCACCTACCTCCCAGGGGGTGTCTGTTGTGGGGAGGGGAAGGGAGAGGAGTTTGTGAGGCGCTCTGAGACTCCCTTGGGTAGTGAAGGGCCATGGGGTATAGATCCAATCTCCTCCTACTCCTACTCCTACTCCTCCTTCTTTGCAAGGGCTGCCTTTGAGCCTGGTGTGGCTGTGAGGGAGGGGAGGAGGGCGGGTGGCTCAGGGGAAGGGCAGCAGGGAAGGGAATCCCGCCCACCCATCGGGCAAGGGGAACAGATGGACCCAGCACCAGGCGGGCTGGAATGACTCCCGCTGGGCACACAGGAACACGTCAAGATGCCTTATCTTGAATCAGACCCTCGGTCCATTGAGGAGGCCCACGTGGCAGCGGCTCTCCCGCCAGGCTCCCAGGCAGAGAAGGACATTCCCCATCACCTCCTGCCCGGTCCTTTTGAGAGGGGGGGGGGGGGGGGGGGACCAGTGCTCCCTCTAAGCTGAGTGAGTGTGAGCTGGCTCACAGTTTCTCAGCCTCTGGCTCAGGCGGTTTTGTCTCAGCTCGGGAAGGATGGGGCTCCGGAGCAAACTAAATGATGCAGGAGCCAACTCGCTGGCTCACCACTTTAATGCCAGGAGCTCACAAAGCAGAATCTTTGCTCACAAGTCTCCACGGTGTAGAGGGCGCGTTGCCGGGGACTGAACCTGGGACCTTCCGCATGCCAGGCAGAGACTCCGCCAGTGAGCCATGGCCCCTTCCTTCCCTGGGGGTGTGATGTCAAGGGGAGGCCATGCGAGGCCCTCAGCTGAGCCTCTCCCCTCCCTCCAGCCAGCCTCTTGCCCCTCCTCCTCCCCTCCTCCCAGAAGACGCTGTGTGGGGTGTGTGTGTGAAGCTGATCCACCTGGGAGGTTTCCTGCTGCTTGCAACTGAGACCTGCTTCGGATTCACCCAGCACGCTTCCCCTTGGGATCCATTCCGGTATCAGAGGCATGACGGCGAACCCTCAAAAATGTACTTAAAGATCACCCTCGAAGTTTGCTTACTGCCAGAATTAATGCCGAAATTATTCTCAGTGGAGCAGTACCAACGGCTTTATTCTAAATTTTGACAATTCCTTACAGGAACAGTCTCGGCCTCCCCTGAGTTCAGGGCTAGCAGAAAAGGAACACATTTAATTGGTACATTTATAGTCCTGGGCTGTCTGGCTCTGTGCAAAGGAGGCCAGTCGCTTTCTTCCGAACGGAACGCATAAATTGGAGCGATATTGGCTTCTGCAGAGAAGAGATTGCCCTCTCAGCTGCCTGTAAAAAATGAAATTTGCTTTTATAAGCTCCCCCCCTTCATCCAGCGAAAGCCGGTTTTCCTAAGCATATGTGGTGGTGCTGCCAATCAGCCACATCGCCCCGCCTTTGGTCTCCAACATGAGGGGCTGGAGCTCTGTGTGCGGCAAAGGGGGGCAGTGCACTCTTCATTCACCCACCGCAAAGGGCTGGGAGCCAAGGGGACGTCTTTGGCAGTGAGTTGGCAAAGGTTCACTCCCGGTTTGTGAATGAGAAAGCCCCTTTTGTCAAAGGGGAACAGGGTACCATTTTGCAGTGCTTGCATTAAGATCTGCAACCAGAAACTCCCTTTCAGAGGAAACTGTGCCCTTGGTGAATGCATTGAAGAAGAAGAAGAGATTGGATTTATACCCTGTCCTTCACTACCTGAAGGAGTCTCGAAGCGGCTTACTATCCCTTTCCCTCCCCCTCCCCAAAACAGACACCCTGCGAGGTTGGTGGGGCTGAGAGAGCTCTCCCGAGAGCTGCCCTTGAGAGAACTTGTGACTGACTCAAGTTCACACCCGCAGCTGTGAGTGGAGGAGTGGGGAATCAAACCCAGTTCTCCCAGATTATTACAGTCCGTGCTCCTAACCACTGCACCAAACTGGCTCTCCTTATACCAAACTGGCTGTTAAGCCCTTCCTGCCCCAAAGTCTGCCTTAATGATGGAGTGCAGAATGCAAAGGGTGTCAGGTGCCTCTGTCCGG
This sequence comes from Gekko japonicus, assembly GCF_001447785.1. Taxonomy (NCBI): domain Eukaryota; kingdom Metazoa; phylum Chordata; class Lepidosauria; order Squamata; family Gekkonidae; genus Gekko; species Gekko japonicus. The sequence continues at coordinate 418,565 of NW_015175986.1, read as the reverse complement.
AATCCCAAGTGTCTGGAGTCTCTCGTGTGTGTTGTCTTGGATCTGAGCTTCACTCTCAGTCCTTTGCAGACGGGGGGGGGGGGGGGGGGGGGGGGGGCAAGGCTGAGAGGCCAGCAGTTTGCCTGGTGCCGTCCAGTGAGGCTGGATCTGGGGGCCAGCCGTTCAGGCTCTGAGTGGAGCCGACTCACTGGGGAAGGAAGGAAGGGACTCCACTGTGTCGTCGTTGCCTTGCCCAGGCCTGGCCACAGACGACTGGCAGCAGGCAGAAGTGGGGAGGGGGGCTGGACTGGAGCAGAGGTGGAAGGAGCCCTCCAGGGGGCTTGCTGTGGGACGGGGCTTGGCTTTGCGCATTCCCATGGCCTGTGGCACGACTACAGCTGGGATATGCCGGCCCTGGCCGTGGTCCCGTTGGTCTCCAAAGGCATTTTCAAACTTCCCGCTCTTTGGTGAGCTCCCGATGCGACGGGTGTCACGTTGCTGGTATCTTCAGCCTCCCCACAAGCTGGGGCACGGGTGGAGATCCATTTGCTTGAGTGCCACTGAGAAGTCCTGGGTTCGACGCATGGAGGACTCGGACCACGACATGTGTTCCGACGCATTTATTGTACTTCACAACAAGACACACAAAACAGCCCCTGCAAGGCCAACTATATACACTCCCACCCGGCACACCTCTGTCCCCATTGGAGGGTTTGAATCTCCCGCCAAGGGTGGACTCCTGGTGGACTAGGATCCGAGGTCCCCTTTGTGTTTGGGGACCAAGCCCCTGCTTTAGCAGTGGACCCCTGGTGGCGGTCCGTGTACACAACAGCCACGATGCAGAGAGGAGCGAGGATCCCGTCGGTGGTTGTGAACCAGGTGCACAGAAGTGTGTGCCCATACATCGCTGAGTCCCCCTTCCCACCCCCTGTGGGAGAGGCTCTGTGGCTCAGGGGCAGAGCATCTGCGGTGGCAGCAGAAGGTCCCGGGTCCAGTGCCCGGCACCTGCCGCCCAAAAGAGTCCGGGGCCAAGTGGTATGAAGGACCCCCCCCCGAGACCCTGGAGAGCAGCTGCCGGCCAGAGCGGACAAGACTGACCACGAAAGAGCAATGGCCGGAGTCGGTAGAAGGCGGTCCTGTGGATTCACGTGGGGCAGGCTATTCCCACGGGCAGGGGAGACGGCTGAGCAGTGCAGGGGAAGAGTGGCCACAGGGGAGCCTCTTGGGAAGAAGACGGCCCAGAGCGCAGGGAGGGGGGGCACTCCGATAGCCCTCAAAGAGAGGAAGCTGCAGGTGGGACTGGGGTACGAGGGGCAAGACGCGGGCCGGGGAGCCCATGCGCTGGGCTCAGCGTGGTTCTTCCGAAGCTGGCCGTGTCTCTCTGAAGGTTGCTTCAGGGGTCTCTGCTGGTGGAGGGGAGCCCTCTGGGACAGGCAAGCAGGCGGGCAGCCTCCGGTCGGTGAGGCTGGGGGGAGGAGGCAGCAGGGCAGGGGCAAGCCGGGCAAGCCGAGTCCATCCGAGGCCAGGCCCTTCAGAGGTCAGATAGCCCCTCCTGGCACCCGAGCAGCCTGCAGACAGGTGCTGCTGACAGAGAAATTAAAAACGTGGGGATTTCGCGGGGCCCTTGGAGGCAGAGCGAGAGGCAGAGCCCACAGAGACAAACCATCTCTATGCCAGGACACCCGAGTGAGTGATGCTCCTTTGGGAATTCAGTGTTCTGGGGGGGGGGGGGGGGGTCGGCGTGTAGACTCACTTCTGGAAGGACACCGGCAGAAGGTGAGGAACCAGTGTGTGGTGGGACGGCTCATCACAAAGGGGTGGGGGAGTCTGTTCTGGGGAGGACAGGAGCAGGAGCTGGCAGAACTGGAGCCGTCGGCAGCCCGCCCTGGAGGGCCGTCATGTGTGGAAACCGCAGGGCAGTCTGCGGGAGGCAGGGAGGGGTCTGGGTGGCTGAAGGTGCCAGCTGACTGGCACGCATGTCCCACGGATTTCAACCTCCTCCCCAAGTAAATGGGCTGGCCTTGCAACCCGCATTGTTTGGGGCAACCCTCACGTGTTTCTTATGATGATGTCTCTTTGGAGCAGAGTTTTGATTTTCAAAAATAACCCATTGGTATGGAAATAAGCCGCTGACTTTTAGTTATGGCGCCCACTGAAGTATTCTTAACCGTCCCGTATGTTTTGTAGTTCACTGAATTCCAGACTTGGTCCTAGAAGTGGACTTCTTTCATTCTGAGTACGACAGAACGTAAAGACCAACCATGAAACTTTCTTCAAATACATTAGCAGCAGGAAACCAGCCAGGGAGGCAGTGGGGCCCTTGGATGACCAAGGGGTAAAAGGAGTACTGAAGGATGATAGGGAAATGGCTGAGAAGCTAAATGCATTTCTTGCCTCCGTCTTCACTGTGGAAGATGAGAAGTGCTTGCCCACTCCAGAACCGCTGAGTTCGGGAGGGGTGTTGAAAGACCTGAGTCAGATTGAGGTGACGAGAGAGGAGGTCCTAAAACTGATAGACAACTTAAAAACTGATAAATCACCAGGCCCAGATGGCATACATCCGAGAGTTCTGAAAGAACTCAAATGTGAACTTTTGGATCTTCTGACAAAAATATGCAATCTTTCCTTAAAATCAGCCTCCATTCCTGAGGACTGGAAGGTAGCAAATGTCACTCCCATCTTTAAAAAGGGTTCCAGAGGAGATCCGGGAAATTACAGGCCAGTCAGTCTGACATCGATACCGGGTAAATTGGTGGAAACCATTATTAAGGAAAGAATTAGTAGGCACATAGATGAACAAAACCTATTGAGGCAGACTCAGCATGGGTTCTGTAAGGGAAGATCTTGTCTCACTAACCTGTTAGTGTTCTTTGAGGGAGTGAACAAACATGTGGACAGGGGGGACCCAATAGATGTCGTTTACCTTGACTTCCAGAAAGCTTTTGATAGTTCCTCATCAAAGGCTCCTATAAGCAAGCTCAAAAATCATGGGATAAAAGGACAAGTCCTTTTATGGATCAAAAACTGGCTAATTAATAGAAAACAGAGAGTGAGTATAAATGGGCAGTTCTCCCAGTGGAGGGGGGTAAGCAGTGGGGTACCACAGGGATCAGTACTTGGTCCACTGCTTTTTAACTTGTTCATTAATGATTTGGAGTTGGGAGTAAGCAGTGAAGTGGCTAAATTTGCGGATGATACAAAGTTGTTCAAGGTGGTGAAAACCAGTGAGGATTGTGAGGCACTCCAAAGGGATCTGTCAAAGATGGGCGAGTGGGCGTCAACATGGCAAATGGGGTTCAATGTGGCCAAGTGCAAGGTGATGCACATTGGAGCCAAAAATCCTAAATATAAATACACATTGATGGGGTCTGAACTGGCAGAGACTGAGCAAGAGAGAGATCTTGGAGTTGTAGTGGATAACTCACTGAAAATGTCGAGACAGTGTGTGACTGCAATAAAGAAGGCCAATGCTATGCTGGGGATTATTAGGAAGGGTATTGAAAACAGATCAGCCAATATAATAATGCCCCTATATAAATCAATGGTGCGACCTCATCTGGAATACTGTGTGCAATTCTGGTCACCACACCTTAAAAAGGATATTATAGCTTTGGAAAAAGTGCAGAAAAGAGCAACTCGAATGATAAAAGGGTTGGAACACTTTCCCTATGAGGAACGGTTAAGGCGCTTAGGGCTCTTTAGCTTGGAGAAAAGACGACTGAGGGGTGACATGATCGAGGTTTATAAGATTATGCATGGGAAAGAGCAGGTAGAGAAAGAGGTACTTTTCTCCCTTTCTCACAATACAAGAACCCGTGGGCACTCCATGAAATTGCTGAGCGGTCGGGTTAGAACGGATAAAAGGAAGTACTTCTTCACCCAAAGAGTGATTAACACATGGAATTCACTGCCACAGGAAGTGGTGGGTGCTACAAGCATGGACGGCTTCAAAAGGGAATTAGATAAGCATATGGAGCAGAGGTCCATCAGTGGCTATTAGCCACAAGGTATAG
>NW_015175986.1:391089-414512 GCF_001447785.1 Gekko japonicus | reverse complement strand
GTTCCGATGCTTTTTAACTTGTTCATTAATGATTTGGAGTTGGGAGTAAGCAGTGAAGTGGCTAAATTTGCAGATGACACAAAGTTGTTCAGGGTGGTGAAAACCAGTGAGGATTGTGAGGCACTCCAAAAGGATCTATCGAGGATGGGCGAGTGGGCGTCAACATGGCAAATGGGGTTCAATGTGGCCAAGTGCAAGGTGATGCACATTGGAGCCAAAAATCCTATCTATACATACACGTTGAATGGGGATCGAACTGGCAGAGACTGATCAAGAGAGAGATCTTGAAATTGTAGTAGATAACTCACTGAAAATGTCGAGACAGTGTGCGACTATGCTGGGGATTATTAGGAAGGGTATTAAAAACAGATCAGTCAATATCATAATCAATGATCCCTCTAAGCTGTGGAGTCTTGTGAGCAAAAATTCTGCTTTGTGAGCTACTGGCATTAAAGTTGTGAGTGATTTGCGTACTGCATAAATTAGTTTGCTCTGGAGCCATCCTTCCTGAGCTGAGACAAAAATGTGTGAGCCAGAGGCTAAAAAACTGTGAGCTAGCTCACACTAACTCAGCTTAGAGGGAACACTGATCATAATGCCCCTCTATAAATCAATGGTGCGATCTCATTTGGAGTACTGTGTACAGTTCTGGTCACCACACCTTAAAAAGGATATTATAGCTTTGGAAAAAGTGCAGAAAAGGGCAACTAGAATGATAAAAGGGTTGGAACACTTTCCCTATGAAGAAAGGTTAAAGCGTTTGGGGCTCTTTAGCTTGGAGAAATGACGGATGAGGGGTGACATGATTGAGGTTTATAAGATTATGCATGGGATAGAGCAGGTGGAGAAAGAGGTACTTTTCTCCCTTTCTCAAAATACAAGAACTCGTGAGCTGAGCGGTCAGGTTAGAACAGATAAAAGGAAGTCCTTCTTCGCCCAAAGAGTGATTAACACTTGGAATTCACTGCCACAGGAAGTGCTGGTGGCTACAAGCATGGACGGCTTCAAAAGGGAATTAGATATATGGAGCAGAGGTCCATCAGTGGCTATTAGCCACAAGATATAGACAGGGACTCTGGGGCAAGTGATGCTCTGTCATCTTGGTGCTTGGGGGTGGGGGTCAACAGTGGGGGGGCTTCTAGTGTCCTGGCCCCACTGCTGGACCTCCTGATGGCACCTGGTATTTTTGGCCACTGTATGACAGAGTGTTGTTGGACTGGATGGGCTATTGGCCTGATCCAACATTGGCGTCTCTTATTTTCTTATGACAGGAGCAATGCGCCCTCTAAGCTGTGGAGTCTCCTTGTGATCAAAAATCCTACTTTGTGAGCTCCTGGCATTAAAGTTGTGAGCAAGCAATTTGGCTGCTGCATAAATTAGTTTGCTCCGGAGCCCTCCTTCCTGAGCGAAGACAAAGATGTGTGAGCCAGAGGCTAAAAAACTGTGAGCTAGCTCACACTAACTCAGCTTAGAGGGAACACTGGACAGGAGAGGTCTGAAATCCCACCGCCCTCCCGGCCTCTTATACAGGTCTTCACCTGAGGTCACCCCCCTAATGGTCTCCTCTGCTTTCTTCCAGGATCCTGACCGCGCTCTACAATGGAAAAACTGCTTTTGTGTCTGCTGCTCATTGGCTTAGTTGTGAAGGCCCAGATCTGCCCCAAGCGCTGCGTGTGCCAGATCCTCTCTCCAAACCTTGCGACTCTTTGTGCCAAGAAAGGGCTTCTGTTTGTCCCTCCCAACATTGACCGGAGGACTGTGGAGCTGCGGCTGGCGGACAACTTTGTGACCAACATCAAGCGGAAGGATTTTGCCAACATGACCAGCTTGGTGGATCTGACGCTCTCGCGGAATACAATTAGCTTCATCACACCCCATGCCTTTGCGGACCTCCGGAACCTGCGGGCTCTGCACCTGAACAGCAACCGCCTGGCCAAGATCACCCACGACATGCTCAGCGGCCTCTCCAACCTGCACCACTTGATCCTGAACAACAACCAGCTCACCCTGATCTCCTCCACGGCCTTTGACGACGTCTTGGCTCTCGAGGAGCTGGATCTGTCCTACAACAACCTGGAGACGATCCCGTGGGACACCGTGGAGAAGATGGTCAGCTTGCACACCCTCAGCCTGGACCATAACATGATTGACAGCATCCCGAAAGGGACCTTCTCCCACCTCCACAAGATGACCCGGTTGGACGTCACGTCCAACAAGCTGCAGAAGCTGCCCCCCGACCCCCTCTTCCAGCGGGCCCAGGTCCTGGCCACCTCCGGCATCATCAATCCCTCCACCTTCGCGCTGAGCTTTGGAGGGAACCCACTGCACTGCAACTGCGAGCTCCTGTGGCTGAGGCGGCTGTCCAGGGAGGATGACCTGGAGACCTGCGCCTCTCCCCCTCTCTTGTCGGGGCGCTATTTCTGGTCCGTCCCAGAGGAGGAGTTCCTGTGCGAGCCCCCCCTCATCACGAGGCACACCCACGAACTACGGGTGCTGGAGGGCCAGAGGGCGATCCTGAGGTGCAAGGCCCGTGGGGATCCAGAGCCCGCCATCCACTGGATTTCCCCCGAGGGCAAGCTGATCTCCAACGCAACGCGGTCGCTGGTGTACGACAACGGGACCCTCGATATCCACATCACCACCATGAAGGACACCGGCGCGTTCACTTGCATCGCCTCCAACCCGGCAGGGGAAGCCACGCAGTCTGTGGACCTCCACATCATCAAGCTGCCCCACATACTGAACAGCACGAACCACATCCACGAGCCGGACCCCGGCTCCTCGGACATCTCGACTTCCACCAAGTCTGGCTCCAACGCCAGCAGTAGCAACGGGGAAACAAAAGTCAGCCAGGACAAGAAGGTGGTCGTGGCAGAAGCCACGTCCTCCACGGCCCTGCTTAAGTTTAATTTCCAAAGGAATATACCCGGGATACGTATGTTCCAGATCCAGTACAATGGGACTTACGATGACTCCCTTGTTTACAGGTAAGAGACTCCCACAACCCCCCTCTGCTTCCCGCCTGCCTCGAAAGCCCCTCGCTGGGGTCACCGTAAGGCAGTTGTGAGTTGACGGCGCACCCGTGTGCAAGAGACTCCTCGCGGCTGACAGCGCCGGGTTGGGAAACTCCTGGAGATTTGGGGGTGGAGCCTTGGGGAGGGCGGGGTTTGGGGAGGGGAGGGGCTTCAGCCGGGTAGAATGGCATAAAGTCTACCCTCCGAAGCAGCCCTTTTCTCCAGGGAGGGGATTTATCTCTGTCCCTTGGGGAGCCACTGCAGTCCCCAGAGATTTCCAGCCTCCCCCCAAAGGCCGGCAGGCCTGAGACTCCGGAACCAGTGAGGCGTGTGACTGCGGCCACTTCCTTTGTCTGTGGTCGACTTCAGGGATCTGCTGGGTGGGCCCGATGCGAGGGACGGGCTGGGTCTGCTGCACCAGAGATCGAGCGGGGAGGTACCCAGCCAGCCGGCAGGTGGGCTTCGGAGGGGGAGAGACTCCTTGTCCCTCGCCCTGATGGTCTTGGAGAAGGGTTGGAAGTGCTGTGGGGTGTGGGGGCTGGGCTTGGAGGCAAGCACGGCTGCAACTGGTCTTTTATCCCATGAGGATGTTTAGCAGTTATTTCTGTCGAATTCTGAAATGAGCAGGGGGTTTTTTTGTGTGTGTGTGTGTGTGTGTGTGTGTGTAGACATAGTCTGGAGTTTGGCTGTGGAGACTTGCATGTCTCGCCCTTAGCACTCGTGGAGCCTGCGAGTCACGATGGGCATTTGCAGCGGGAGCCAGCCTCTGCATACCAGTGCGAGGAGGCAGCGTGGCAGGACGGCCTTGGCCTTCGGGTCCCGTTTGCCTGGCTAACCGGTTGGCCGCTGCATGGAAGAGGTGGCTGGACTGGGTGGACTCCCACTGGTCCGATTCAGCAGGGCTCTGCTGATGTTCCTCTGCTGGGCCACCCTACCCTGCGGCCTGTCCAGTGCTTTGCTTTGGGCCTGAGTCACGGCCGTGGATCTAGAACTTGGGCCCGGGTGCATTGCAGAGGAGCAAAAGAAGAGACCAAGGAAACATAACTCAGTGGAGGGAAGGGCGGGGCAGTCGAGGGAGGGTGTTTGGCTTGGCCTGGGGAGACGCATGGCCAGCCTAAGTGGGAGTGGTCAGGAGAGCTGCGGAAACCTCCGAGGCTCCTCTGTGGCCCGGTCTTCCGGCTGAGGCAAACTGGAGACCTGTCTTTCTCCTCCCTAGGCAAGGGTCTCTCTAGTTCAGTTCCCCATCCTTGGACTGGGGGAATTTCACCACGTTCGTAGCAATGAAAGAGAGACGGCAGTGGTGTTCAACTCTGGCAGTAGATCATGTCTCTGAGACAGTAAGGAGGTGGGAAAACCGAGGTGTGTTGTCCTGAATGTTCTGTCTGAGATCAAGGTGTGGTTTCCTCCCAGATCAAAATGGCTCAAGAATGGGACATTGGGAAAAGGGTTTAATTGCGTTCCCCGGCACATCAGGTAGCATGGCCAGTCCCTTCATAGAATCATAGAGTTGGAGGGGACCATCACGGTCATCTAGTCCAAACCCCTGCACAAGGTATGGAGTTCACAAATACCTCCCCGCCACGCCCCCAGTGACTACTGTTCCATGCCCAGAAGATGACAAAAAACCTCCAGGATCCCTGGTCAAACCAGCCTGGAGAAAAATTGCTTCCTGACCCCAAAGTGGCAATCAGCATTTCCCTGGCCGTGTAAAAAAAGGCCACAAGAACTAAGCCCTGAGGCAACCCTTCCTGCCCTCCCTCTCATGATCTGCCTAAGTTCACAGAATCCACATTGCTGTCAGATGGCCATCTAGCCTCTGTTTGAAAACCTCCAAAGAAGGAGAACCCACCACCTCCTGAGGAAGCCTGTTCCACTGAGGAACCACTTTTAACTGTCAGGAAGTTCTTCCTCATGTTTAGCTGAAAATTCGTTTGATTTAATTTCAACCCATTGGTTCTGGTCCAACCTTCTGAGGCAACAGAAAACAACTCCACACCATCCTCTATATGACAGCCATTCAAGTACTTGAAGATGATTATCATATCACCTCTCAGTCATCTCCTCTCCAGGTTAAGCATACCCAGCTCCTTCAACCTTTCCTCACAGGACTTGGTCTCCAGATCCACCACCATCTTTGTTACTCTCCTCTGGATACGTTCCAGCTTGTCTAGATCCTTCTTAAATTGTGGTGCTCCAAATTGGACACAATACTCTGGGTGAGGTCTAAACAGAGCCGAGTAAAGTGATACCATCACTTCACGTGATCTGGACACTACACTTCTGTTCAGGGGTCATTTCGTAGAAAAAGAGCTGCAGGAGCTCTTTAGCATACCTAATAAGCTATTAACATAATAGCTTATTAGCATATTTATTTTATGTATTTATTTAGGTATTTTTACCCCGCCCTCCCCGCAAGCGGGCTCAGGGCGGCTTACAGAGGGCGACAGCCCATGCATAAAATCCATAAAACAGTAAAATCATAGCAGCAATTATACATAACAACAGTGATAAATAAGATAAATAAGCATATGTCATGCCCCCTGATATCACCGGAAGTGATGTCAGACGGGAAAGCAAAAGTAGGGGGCATCTTCAAAAGCCTCCCCATTCAGGGGAAGGGGGGAAGCGAAGAGAGAAAGGGTTCAAAGTTTATCCCCCTTCTCTCTAGAGTCACGCCGCTCCTCTATAGGGCCGTAGAATATAATGGAAAGATCACGCCATCGCCACCGCACGACTCCAGAGAGAAGGGGGTTAACCCCTTCTCTCTGGAGTCGCACCACAGCGGCGGCACAATCTCTCCATTGTATTCTATGGGGCAACTCTAAAAAGAAGGAGCTTGGGGGTGGGGGTGGGGAGCTGGGAGCAGGGCTTGCCGCCACCACCACTTGTCCCTGCTCCTGGGCTCCCGGAGCAGCGCTCCGGCACACTCCAAGCCCAAACAACCTCTGTTTCTGTTGATGCAGCTCAAAATGGCATTTGCCTTTTTAGCTACCGCACCACACTGCTGACTCGTGCTCCATGTATGGGCCATTAAGATCCTAGATCCTTTTTGCACATACTACTGCCAAGACAAATCTCCCCCAATGTATAATTATGCATTTGATTTTTTTGCTTCCTTAATGCAAAGTTTACATTTATCCCCACTGAAATTCATTTTATTTGTTTTGGCCCGGTTTCCCAGCCTGTCGAGATCTATGCAAGTGATAAAGCATAGATCTTTTTTCCCCTCTGCAGAGTCTTCCTCTTCAGAGTCTCCCATCCAAGTACTGACCCCACTTAGCTTCTGAGATCGGATGAGATGGAGCTGCATGAGAGCATTCCCCCCCCTCCCCGAGTGCTCTACAGACTGCTGGGTAGTCTTCCTCCTCTGAAGCGTTCCCTTTCTGTGTGCCATCCCCTTTCAGCTTCCAGAGCAGAAATGACCCCCTGAGGGCCAGGGGCAGCAGAAGCCAGCAGGGAACAGGGTTTTGTGGGTCATATCCCACAGGGGGGAGTCCTGGGAGGATGCAGCTCCGCTGACGCGGGATTCCCCCTCCCCGTCAAATCCAGCGGCCACAAGCTCTGCTTTGATTCGAGTGAGTCCTCCTCTCAGCTGCCTGCTAACCCTTCTCTCTGTTGTCCGCTAGAATGATACCTCCCACGAGCAAAACCTTCCTGGTCAACAACTTGGCTGCGGGGACGATGTACGACTTGTGTGTCCTGGCGATCTACGACGACGGCATCACCTCCCTGACAGCCACGCGCGTGGTGGGCTGCATCCAGTTCACGACGGAGCAGGACTACGTGCGCTGCCATTTCATGCAGTCCCAGTTCCTGGGGGGGACCATGATCATCATCATCGGGGGCATCATCGTGGCCTCGGTCCTGGTCTTCATCATCATCCTCATGATCCGCTACAAGGTGTGTAACAATGGCGGGCACCACAAGGTGACCAAGGTCAGCAACGTTTACTCCCAGACCAATGGGGCGCAAGGCCAGGGGTGCAGTGGAGCCGCCATGCCCCCGTCCGGCTCCAAGCAGGCCGTGGGGCACGAGGACAGCTTGCAGTGCTGCAAGGTGAGCAGCGACGGCGCGACGCGCTCCTCGGACGCCTGCTCCAGCCAAGACTCTTCCACCGCTACCTCCACTTTGCCTCAGGCGTGGACTCCGGGCCCCTCTGCTTCCCAAAAGCTGAAGCGGAAGCCCATGCCAAAACCGGGCAGTGAGCCGCTGCCCCCCAGCGAAGGTGCCGCCCCCAGCCTGGAGGCCCAGAACACGAACCGCAACAACTCCACGGCCCTGCAGTTGCCCAGCCGGCCCTCGGACTTGGCCAAGGGGGCCCCCGTATACAAAAGAGCACAAGCCAAGCCAAGTAAGTTCCTCACGTTGCCGGCCGACCCCTCCCGGGCAAAGCGCAGGTACTCCCTGAACGGAGAATTCATGGAATACCACTGTTACGTTAGCTCCCCGGCCCCGGGGGGATTCTGGTCCAAGCGGAGCTTGTCTATGAATGGGATGCTCACGCAGACGGAGGGCTCCGAGGTGGATGGTGGCAAAGCAACTTTCCCCAGTTCTGAGTGGATATTGGAGAGCACCGTCTGAGCCGCCGTGGTGTGTCTCGTTTTGTTTTTTTAATTTAAAGAAGGACGGCGAGGCCCACTTCTCCCAAACGCCGTCCGAGAACTCGCGTAGCTTCCTGGGCGGGGGCGCTTCCGGCCCCTCTCGTGCCCGCGCAGAGTCGGGCGAGTTCCTGCTGGGGTCTTATTTTATGTCATGCAGCAAAGCTCATTTTTTTAAAAAGAAAAAAAGAAATAAGTATATCTGTTTAAAGGGGAGCAGCATGAAATAACACCCGTGCCTTCTCCTCCTCCCCTAGGACTGCCGTCCTGATTCCACAGTAGCCGAAGGAAAAGAGCCTCTTTACACAAAAGGGGATCGCCCTGCCCTCCACACCAACCAACGGCCACTTAATGGATCGATCAGTATTATACAGTTTTTTAAGTGATCCGGCTCTCTCCCTCCCTCTCTCTCCCTCTCTGCCATTTCTTTTCCGGTGACGATGGTCCATGCCTTCATTTTCAGGCGACTGCTGTACAGAACCAACAACTCTGTGTTGTTATGTTGTGTAAAATAAAATATTCCATAAACACAATCCGCCGGCGTACCCACCAATCCCCGGCATCGTCCTCGGCGCACCTCTTTGGAATGCTCGGGGGGGGGTCATGGAGCTTCGTTTGCTTCCCTCTACTGCACGGAGAGGGAGGGGAGCCCGACAGAGAATGGGGGGGGTGGCCGCGGGGCTGGGCTGGGGGCTGGGGGGGGACAGACCTCCCAGCCCAGTTTCCTAGGCTCCTGTGGGTGGGATGGGGGGGGCGGGGTCTCTGGAGGGGGAGCCGGACAGAGAATGGGGGGGGTGGCCGCGGGGCTGGGCTGGGGGCTGGGGGTGGACAGACCTCCCAGCCCAGTTTCCTAGGCTCCTGTGGGTGGGATGGGGGGGGCGGGTTCTCTGGGTGGAACCAGCAGTAGTTGTGGTTATGCTTCCAGTCTTGCACTTCTTTTAAGAGCTGTGAGTCACCTTTCCAAAGTCAACACACACTCCCCCGGCATAAGTCCAATAAAATAGTATTAAACAATACAGAAGCAAAACTGTCTACCTGAGGACCCCCCCCTCCCGAGGTGGGTAATGTATAAAATTCTCTTCATCCCAATCTCCCCCCAGATGTGGGGGTCCTGAACGACTCGCTCTTTGTCCCAGTATGGGACGCCTTGGATTCAGGGGGCGGGGGAGGGCTCTGAGCCCAGGCAGCAGGATGGCCTCTCGATGGCCACGGTCGATCACTGCGGGAGGGGTCCTTGCAGGCGGCTGGGGGCCCCTGGCGCAGGTGCTCTTGGACTACATTGCAGCGCAAAAAGAAGCGTCATGCAGGGGATGTGTGTGTGTGGGTTTTTGTACTGGGATTTAAATCCCCTTCCCCAGTAAGAGTCAAAAGAGAATGTTGTGTGCAAGCCCCGTCACATCATATAATTTTAAGAATAAGAGGTACACGCCAGCTATCCAAGAACGGGTGTCCATGGCAACTGTAAACGAAGGCCAAGGCATCTGGTCAACACTTTTCCTGTACATGTGGCATGATCACGGGCACCCCAAATCAGGAAATCACTCTTGGTAAATCCATTTGTTCTCCCCCCCACCCCACCCCACATACACACCCCTTGACGATGCTCAGGCAATTTGGGTTATGGAAATGGTGCCGGGAGGAGAGTGTGTCCCGTCTCCTGGGAGTCCCGATCCACACCAGACTCCAGAACTGCATTTGCAGAGAGGAACTCACGGAACATCGGACCGAAGATCCTCGTGGGTGACCTTGAGGCAACCGTAATGAGTAGCGTGACCCTTAGAGAGTGTCCTTGGCGTCTGGTAGGCCCAAAGCAGCTCCTGAAGCCCTTCTCCCTGATCTCAACTGTTGCTGAATGATTTACATCTCTCATTAAATAATTTATGCTACGTTGGCTGCCTTTTCGAACTGTGATAAGTGTGTGCATACTTCCTGGCCCATGGTGTTAATTTTTGGGGGGCGGGGCGGGAAGGGCGACACGCGAAGTAATGTAGCCAGCTGTGCCCCTGGCGGTCGGAAGTGCATCCTAGAAATGCTCGAGGTAAGTCAGGAGGCCGGCAGAGGGGGATGTGGGTCGCAGGGTGCCCCAGGACCAGGAAGAGGGGAAGTCATCCGCTCATCCCTCGAGGTTTCTTTCCTTGCACGTCCCACCTCTGTGCAGCCAGGACGACTGAGGGGTGACATGATTGAGGTTTATAAGATTATGCATGGGAAAGAGCAGGTAGAGAAATAGGTACTTTTCTCCCTTTCTCACAATGCAAGAACTCGTGGGCACTCCATGAAATTGCTGAGCAGTCGGGTTGGAATGGATAAAAGGAAGTACTTCTTCACCCAAAGAGTGATTAACACTTGGAACTCACTGCCACAGGAGGTGGTGGTGGCTACAAGCATGGACGGCTTCAAAAGGGAATTAGATAGGCATATGGAGCAGAGGTCCATCAGTGGCTATTAGCCACAAGGTATAGATAGGGACTCTGGGGCAAGTGATGCTCTGTCATCTTGGTGCTTGGGGGGGGGTCAACAGAGGGCGGGCTTCTGATGTCCTGGCCCCACTGGTGGGCCTCCTGATGGCACCTGGTATCTTTGGCCACTGTGGGATACAGAGTGTTGGACTGGATGGGCCTTCGGCCTGATCCAACACTGGCATCTCTTATGTTCTTATGTTCTTAAGGGGTTTCGGAATGGACAGCTGTTCTCCCCACACACACACAGGCTGCCACCAGCCATCCCCCTCCGACGGGTGACTCCAGTTCCCAAACAGCCCCCCCCCCCCAGCACAAGGCAGCATCTGCCCGGATCAGGCAGCTCTTGTCCCTTTGTTCAGAAGTCGCATTTGCTGCCCCCGCTCCTCTCTCTGCATCTCCAGAGTCTGTCGGCATGAAAGATGAAACCTGAGTTTGTAACCCAAAACTCCCTCTGAAAAGGAAGGGCCTCGCCTGAGGAGCTGGGTGTGGGGCACAGAAGGCCCTGGCCTTGGCCTTGCCCCCTTTCACCTCTTGTGGAGGGGAGGGGCAGAGCGCCAGTCCCTCACAAATGGCTGGCTTCACCTTGGCCATCCCCCAAGGGTGAGCACGAAAAGGCACTGCCCTGGCCTCGAGAGAGACGGAGACCATGGAGAAGTCGCCCGGCCTCCGTCTCAGTGGCTCCAGCACAGCTGGCAAGGGCTGATTCAGCCTGGTCTGTGGCTCGTGTTGCAGGGTGTAGCGTGGCCTCGTGGCTGCAACATCCAGCACCAGATTTCCAAGTATTTTGCATAATTCAGTTACTTTTTTGGCGTGGGGGGGGGGAAGACAGCTGAAGGGTCCTTGAAGATGGCAAAAAAAACCCCCAGGCCTGGAGAAGGAAAGGGGTCAAACCCCGAAGGCTTCATCTCACCCAGCTGGGGAGAGGGCTCTGGGTCAGGAGGAAGGATCTCCATGGCTGCACTGTGCATGCCTCTCTCTCCCTTGGAATCTTTCCCTCGGCAGTCTCTCCTGGGCGGGGCCGTGGCTGCCTGATTCAGGGACATTTTGTCCTCTCTCCAGAGCCTCCTCGTCTTGCTTGTAAATCCCTTGTTGTGCACGCTGAAGCGGCAGTTTGGAGATGCAAATCCCAGCCAAGGGCCGTTTTGCAAAGAAGATGCTCAGCATCACCCGCATCCCATTCCATGGTCTCCTCCTCTCTTCTTCTTTTTTTAATTACACCCTTTGAAATCCATTAACTTCAACAGATTCAAAAAAAGAAAAAACAACAACAGTACAGGAAAGGGAAAAAACTCAAAATCCAGCAACTGGAAAAGTATGTATATTAAGCTAAAACAAAAAATATAACGGTGGCATAAGTTTCTATAAAAGATTCCCAAATATCTAAATGCAATGCATCTGTATGCCATGCATTCAAGTACTGGTAAGTTCTAAGGTCCTCAACTGATTATTGTACAGGATGTGTTGTGATATAAGCCTTTTTGCAAGAGTAAGAGCACAGAGGTCCTTTTTCATTGACCATGGGTTAGCCTCTAAGAGATGGGCAGCTAGTTTAAAGGTACACAAACACCCGCTGAGCATTCCTTTTATTTAGCATATACAGGTCATTTCGTAGAAAAAGAGGTTCAGGAGCTCATTAGCATAGCTTATTAGCATAACTTATTTGCATATGCCACACCCCCTGACATCACCGGAAGTGTGTCAGAAGGCAACACCCACCGCTCAGGCGCCACGACTGTTTTGGATTGCTAGCTATGGGGGGGGGGGGGACGCACAGATCTGCCCTCACAGAGGAGGGAGAGCTTGTACCTGAAGGTGGGCTGGGAGGGGGGGCTCTGCAACTTACCTGGCTGCTTCTTGTTCCTCGTGGCCCAACTGAGGGCTGCTGGGAGCAGGGGTTGGGGCTTGTTGCATGTGCCCGCCCCCTGGGCTCCTTACTGCCGGAGCTCCGCTCCTGTGTGCTCCCACAGGAAATGACCCCTGAGCATATAAAACAATACACATGCCACATCAATACAGGATCGATTACCTCCCCAAATAATGATAGTTTTTGTTTTTATCTATCAAACAAGCTATAACTAAGAAACCCCCACAAAATCGAAGTACTTCTTAGGTATTGAGGAGTTCTCCTCCTCTCTTCTCTCGCAGGCCTCCCTGCTGCCTTTAAGCCGGAACGGTGGCTGCCGCAGAGCAGGGGGGCTTGGGGCCGCCACTCTGTGGGGACGGAGGGTCTCTGCTGGGCAGCTGATGTCTCAGGCTGATCCTTTCGCCATCAGGGAGGAGATGTTCCCGTGTTCCCTCTGGAGCTCGGTGGGACTGTGCGCTGGGAGTGCCCCATGCTCTAGTGCTGATAATGCGGTCTCTTGGGTACTATTGTGGCGTTTCTGAGCATGCTTTCAGGCCCCGGGGCAGGCGTTGCTCTCAAGATGTCTTCTGTTCTTTGGCACTTGTGGTTTTCCAAAGCTGAATTCAGGGAGTCTGTGATGCCACTTAAGTGGCTGCCTTGTTCCCTTTTTAAGAAGGAAAGGAAGTGCTGAAAAAAGCAACAAGGCCGTTGTGTCAGGGCAAAGCACACACACACCCCAAGCAAGAACAGCAGGGCAGCTTCCCGGCCCCATCCAGTCCTGAAGAGGTTGCCCCCACTCAATGGCTGCATCAGGCATGAGGAGGGGGTGTGGCCATCCATCCCCCCAAACACCCAACTTTTGCAGAATAAAAACAAACTGTTCAATATGTGTCTTGTTTTATTGGCAACCATAAATATTTGTAATTGGCCACAAATAGCTATAGAATAAGATATAGAGTTGGAAGGAAATTCACAAACACCCCCCCCCCCTTCTGACTTTGTGCCCAGAAGAGGGCAGGGGGAAAAAATCACTGGGGGCCAAACTGGCCTGGATAAAGATTGCTTCCTGACCCCAAAGTGGCCATCAGCATTTCTCTGGGCGTGTCAGAAGGGGCCACGAGAACTAAGCACTGAGGCAACCCTTCCTGCCCTCCCTCTCATGATCTGCCTCAGTTCACAGAATCAGCATGGCTGTCAGATAGCCAACTCCAGAGAAGGAGAGCCCACCACCTCCCAAGGAAGCCTCTTCCACTGAGGGCTCTAACTGTCAAGAAGTTCTTCCAAATGTTTAGCTGAAAGCTCTTCTGATTTAATTTCAACCCATTGGTTCTGGTCCAACCTTCTGGGGCAACAGAAAACAACTCCGCACCATCCTCTATAGGACAGCCCTCCAACCACTTGAAGATGGTGATCATATCACCTCTCCAGGCTAAACACACCCAACTCCTCAAACCTTTCCTCATGGGACTTGGTCTCCAGACCCCTCACCATCTTCGTTGCCCTCCTCTGGACATGTTCCAGCTTGTCTAGATCCTTCTTAAATTGTGGTGCCCAAAATTGAACACAATAATCTAGGTGAGGTCTAACCAGAGCAGAGTAAAGTGATACCATCAGTTTGTGTGATCTGGACACTATACTTCTGTTGGTACAGCCCAAAATTGAATTTGCCTTTTTAGCAACTGCATTACACTGCTGACTCATGTTCCGTGCATGGTCTACTAAGTCCCCCAGATCCTTTTCACACACACTACTGCATTCCTACCTCAATGCAGAACTTTACATTTATCCCCACTGAAATTCATTTTATTTGTTTTAGCCCAGTTTTCCAGCCTGTCAAGATCATCCTGTATCCTGACTCTCTTCTACCATATTTGCTGCCCCTCCCAATTTAGTATCATCTGCAAATTTAATAAGCATTCCCTTCATCCAAATCACTGATAAAGATGTTGAACAAAACAGGTCCCCGGACAGATCCTTGAGGCACTCCACTGGTCACTCCTCTCTGGTGTTACGATGCTTGACCTCCAAAGTCAGATATTTCTGCCCATCGTTTGTTATTTTGTACAGACAAGGAGCTGTAGACTTGGTGGCTTTGATGCAGCACTGCGCAAGCGGGACCGTGAGTGGCCTCGGCACAGTTCCACTTGGGCGTGATCTTGGGCAACACCTAGACCTTTCCTCCCTAGAGTGCCCAGAAGTGGGTGTCATGAGGAGATCTTGTTTGACTTGGCACCACCAGCTTCTGCTGCCTTTCCCTTGCCTTTCCACTTGCTTTGTGGGGATTTTGCCCTGGCTCCACGCCGGGAGTGTTGGATAAAGTCACACACTCTGGCACTTTTTTGGGGGGGAGGGGATCTTTGTTATAGACCTGAATAATCTCCCCCCCCCCGCCCGTCCAGTGAGGAGGCGGGCTCAGTTTGTTCAAGCTGGTGCCCCCCACCCCCAACCTCCTGATCCCAGGCATCTCCTGGCCATTCATGGGCAAGGTGTGGCACTGCCCCTCCTCCCACGGCTGGGAAGCCCGGCGTGGTCTTTCCCTGCCTGCGACTGTGCAGGGCTCCTCACGGTGTTCTCTCTGTTTCTGTTTCTGCTACACAGAAGCTGGCGGGAGCCTGGAGAGAGCTTGTCGGTCTCTGCCTTTTGAGAACGGGGCCACCCACGCTGGCACGCGGCCCAAATCCCTGCAGTTCTGACCCACGGAGGACCGATAGGGCCCAAGTGCCAGCAGGACCTTTTGACCTGGCACTTGGGGCTGGCATCGAGAACCCACCGAGACGGAAGATGCAGGAGCGACAGGTGCCCCCCTCCCCGCTGGGCGGTGGAAAGCCCGTCTCCCTCCCGGCCTCCTGCCCACTGTGAGCCTCTCGCTTTGGCCTTCAAGACTCTCTGGGCAGCAAACAGGGCAGGAGGGGAAGGACTCCACTCTGGCCCCCGCGTAGACGTCATACTGCGGGGGGGGGGGTGTCGAGGCACCGACTGTGAAATGCTCCAGATGTCTCTCCTGAAATAAATGGTTTATGATGAGAGAGACTTCACATGGATTTATTTGTGGAAGGACCATGGGAAGGGGCCATGGCACAGTGGGGGAGCTCCTGTTTTGAGAAGAGAAGAAGAGACTGGATTTATACCCTGCCCTTCACTCGGAGTCTCAGAGCGGCTGACAAACTCCTTTCCCTCCCCCTCCCCACAACAGACACCCTGTGAGGCAGGCGGGGCTGAGAGAGCTCTGACAGAAACTGCTCTTTTTCAAGAGCAGCTCTTGTCAGAACTATGGCTTGCCCACAGTCATACAGCAGGTGCGAGTGGAGGAGTGGGGAATCAAACCCGGTTCTCCCAGATTAGAGTCCACGCACTTCACCACGACACCAGACTGGATTTGCATGCAGAAGTCCCTGTGTTTGGCCCCTGGAGGTGTCTCCGACGACAGGAAGCCCATGCCGGGGAAGACCTCTCTGCCCGGTGGAGCTTGAAGGACGGCCCCTCCTGCCAGAGCAGATGGCTTTAAGGGGCCAACGGTTGGGTCCCGGGTCAGGCGGCTCTCTGGGTTCCTCCCCACACAGCCATTTGCACGGGATGCGGTGGCATCCTTTGGGTGCCCCCCCCCCCCGTGCCTGCTTGTGGCTGAATCTCTAAAGAGCACCTAAGGAACGTTTTGGCCTCTATTCACCGTAGAGAGTAGGCTGTTGCCGAATAAGTTCCTCTCCTTCCCAGAAGTGCACGAAACACCTTCTTTGAAATGTGTGCCCTGCTCCTTGTGGAGGAAGCCGTGTTTAGGAGGGGGATCTTTTGGGGAGGGTCTGTAGCTCAGTGGTGAAGCATCTGGTGGGTGGGCAGGCAGAAGGTCAACCGGTCCAGTCCCCACCCTCTCCAAGTTAAAAAGGGCCAGGCAGGAGGTGACGGGACAGGCCTCAGCCGGAGACTCTGGAGAGTGGCTCCCCGTCTGAGGAGATGAGACGGACCTCGATGGACCCCCCCCCCCAGGGCCTGACTCAGAAGAAGGCAGCTCTTTGTGTGTGTGAGAGAGAGAGACACACTGCTGAGAGGAATCATGTGACTCTCAAGCTCACAGGACAAGTATGAATTTTCATTTTCAAGCCAAAATCTGGAACCTCGGTGGATCTGAGCAGGGTGAAACGGTGTCTGATTTCTAGGAAACAGGATGCTCGAAGGCCGTGGTGCTGATCCAGCACCATGTCAGATGTACTTCGGCATCTCCAGCTCCCAGAATCACAGAGAGTCGGGAGGGGCCCTAAAGGCCATCTAGTCCAACACCCCCTACTCGATGCAGGATCAGCCCCAGAGCATCCCTGACCAGGGTTTGTCCAGCCGCTGCTTGGAGACTGCCAGGGAGGGGGGAGCTCACCACACCTCCCTAGGGAGCTGATTCTGCTGCTGCACGACTCCGGCTGTCAAAAAGCTTTTCCTAAGATCCAGCCGGTACCCTTCCCGCCCTTAAATTAAACCCGTTCTTGTGAGTCCCTCATCCTCTGCTGCCAAGAGGAAGAGCTCCCTGCCCCCCTCCTCTGAGGGACACAGCCCTTCCGATACTTCAAGAGAGCCGTCCTGCCCCCCCCAACCTCCTCTTCTCCAGACTGAACATTCCCAGGAAGTCCCTCAGCCTTTCCTTGCAGGGCTTCTTGGTCTCCAGGCCCCCAGTCATCCTCGCCGCTCTCCTCGGCACCTGCTGCAGTCTGTCCACATCCTTTTGGAAGGGAGGCCTCCAGAACTCCACAGAGTGCTCCAGGTGTGCGTCCTGACCAATGCGGTGTACAGCGTTGGGCCATGGCCAGTGAATTCTGTTCCTAACGCTAGCCAATGTGCCTACTGAAGTGGGTGAGTAGGTTGTGGAGCTACCTTCCTGGAGGTCCTTGCCAGCAGCCCAGCTGAATGGCAACCTCGCTCCAGCTGCCCGGTGGGCAGGGTGGCTACCCAACCACACGAGCACAGGAAGCGGCCGGACTCTGCCTCAGACCCTGGGTCCATCAAGGTCATGACTGTCCCTGCAGACGGACTGTGGCTCTCCAGGGTCCCTCACATCACCTGCCGCCTCACCCTTTCAACTGGGGATGCTGCCGGGGATTGAACCTGGGACCTTCTGCCTGCCAAGCAGAGGCTCTGCCACTGATCCACCGTGGGCCCTTCCTGCTGCCTTTGGGGGCAAGCATTTTCCCCCTGGAGATTTGAGTCACATTCATAAAACCTTGAGGTGGGTAGCCGTGTTGGTCTGAAGCAACAGAACAAAGTTTGGATCCAGTGGCGTCTTTAAGACCAACAAAGTTTAATTCAGGGTATAAGCTTTCATGTGCAGGCACACAAAAGGGCTGGAATCCAAGTCTTAGGAGGAAAGGCTGAGAGAGTTGGGTCTGTTTAGCCTGGGAAAGAGAAGGCTTAGAGGGGACATGGTTGCAGTCTTCAAGTATTTGAAGGACTGTCATGTAGAAGATGGAGCAGATCTATTCTCTCCTGCTCCGGATTGCAAGACTAGATCTAATGGGTGGAAATTACAAGGGAGTCAATACCGGCTAAATATCAGGAGAAACTTCCTAACTGTCAGAGTGGTTAAGCAGTGGGACAGTCTGCCTCGGGAGGTGGTGGGTGCTCCTTCGCTGGACGTTTTCAAGCGGAGGCTGGATGACCATCTTTCAGGTATGTCGTAGGGCTGGACTAGATGACCTGCAAGGTACCTTCCAACTCTAACATTCTATGATTCTATGAAAAGCTCATATCTTAAATTAAACTTTGTTGGCCTTAAAGGTGCGACTGGACTCAAACTTTGTTCTGTTCATATTACCCGTCTGTCTCTGTCTGCAGGAACTTCAAACAGGGGCCAGCAAATGAGGGGGAAGGAAGTCCCTTCACTTGCTGGCTCCTCCTCACGCCTTTGTCGTCGCTCAGGGAGGCTCATGGCAAGTGACTCCTCCCATCGGGACGCTCCGTGGATGGGGCTGTCTGGCACTCTCAGTCAGACTTCTGTGAATCCTTCCGCTGCTTGAGGATGGGTTCTAATGACCCCCAAGAACCCCTCCCCCTTGTGTTAGTCCCACTGCCTGGGGCTCTCCCCTCCCCCCGAAAAAAGGACTGAGGCCCAAAGCCCCCGCAGTGGAGCATGCACCTTAAACCAGTGAGCCTGCCACGAAAAGGAAACCCATCTTCCATTTGGCTCTTGGAGCCCACAGCGCCAGACGGGGAGCCTCTGAGCCTGCCCCTGCGTTGCTTCCCCAGGTGGGATGGAAAGGCCTCCTTTGCCCCGGGTTAGGGACGAGCCACACCCCTGGCCAGAGGCTGCAGGGGGCCCCCTCCGCCCCCGGGACCTCCCCACGCAGCCCTGCCGCCAAGCAAAACCTGGAGGGCGGCCCAGAGGTTCATCCTGCAGATTGCTCTGATGGGAACTCCTGTCATCTTCGGCAGCTCTGAATTATTAATGATGTGCGTGGTGCATATTAACGAGGCTGCCGCCTTTTGCTGCCATAGCCAGTAAAGAGCAGAGAGCCCAGGCGGCCTTCTGCTTCTGCCGGGAGGAAGTGCCCCGTGGGCGGGAAAGGAACCGTTCCTGCGGGGCTGGGTCCCCTCTGCAGCCCTCCGACTGGCACACGTGCAGCCGTTCCTTCCGCCAGGAGGGCCAAGAAGCCCCCAGGGAGGGAGAGGAGGCTCATCCCAGTGCGCAACCCAGTGGCCTGTGGCAAGAGGCCCCCGCCTGACTGGCCGAGGCTTGGTGGGTGGTGCCTGGACTGGCGCTGGCGACAGGAGGGGTGGCAGGATCCGGCCCTAACGGGAGTTCTGCACGGGGGCGTCCAGGAGGAGCTGGCTGAAACTGGGGCCAGATCAAGGGGGGACAGCAGTGGGAGGGCCTCTAGTGTCCTCCTGACCCCACTGCTGGACCTCCTGAGGGCACCTGGTATTTTTGGCCACTGTGTGACACAAAGAGTGTTGGACTGGATGGGCCACTGGCCTGATCCAACATTGGCTTCTCTTATGTTCTTATGTTAAGAGCAGAGGTCCATCAGTAGCTATTAGTCACAAGGTATAGATAGGAACTCTCAGTCTGGGGCAAGTGATGCTCTGTATTCTTGGTGCTTGGGGGGGGCAACAGTGGGAGGGCTTCTAGTGTCCTCCTGGCCCACCTGGTGTACCTCCTGTAATTTCTGGCCACTGTGTGACACAGAGTGTTGGACTGGATGGGTCATTGGCCTGAACCAACATTGGCTTCTCTCTTATGTTAAGAGCAGAGGTCCATCAGTAGCTATTAGTCACAAGGTATAGATAGGAACTCTCAGTCTGGGGCAAGGGATGGACTGTAGTCTTGGTGCCTGGGGGGGGGCAACAGTGGGAGGGCTTCTAGTGTCTTGGCCCCACTGCTGGACCACCTGATGGCACCTGGTATTTTTGGCCCCTGTGTGACACAGAGTGTTGGACTGGATGCACCATTGGCCTGATCCAACACTGGCTTCTCTTATGTTCTTATGTTAAGAGCAGAGGTCCATCAGTGGCAATTAGCCACAAGGTATAGATAGGAACTCTCAGTCTGCGGCAAGGGATGCTCTGTATTCTTGGTGCTTGGGGGGGGCAAGAGTGGGAGGGGCTCCTAGTGTCCTGGCCCCACTGCTGGACCTCCTGAGGGCACCTGGTATTTCTGGCCACTGTGTGACACAGGGTGTTGGACTGGATGGGCCACTGGCCTGATCCAAAATTGGCTTCTCTCTGATGTTCTTATGTTAAGGCAGGAGGAGGCCCTGAGCTGGGTCACGTTCAAGGGGCTCCGGAGGAATATCGTCCCCCTCCCCCCAGGGTTTATTAATAAAATGTCGTAAGCGTCTGTGTCCGTGTGCCCTCAGAAAAGGGAGGCCCTGTGCCTTGCTTAATCTGTTCATCAATCCGGTTCTGGTGGAAGCCAAAGAATCGACCTGCAGCCCAACAGAGATCCAGATGGTTCCCCGGTTAGAGTGCTGGGCCTGGTCCAGAGATTCTGGGATCCACCTTTCTGCGCTAAGCTGTGAAGCCCTTGGGCCGCCCGCCGCTCACTGGCTTCGCCCGACTGGCCTGTGGTGAGGCTACAGAAGGGCACCCCCCACCCCACCCCACAGGCCAACCCGGCCTCTCTCAGATGGACACGGGGGGGGGGGACACACACCGGGGTGGGTGGGGGTGTCCCAGCTGAAGGGGAACGGGAGACAGGATCTGGGGTGGGTGGGGAGGTCATGTGCTCGGTGCTGCTGGGGCGCGATCTGGGGGCTGGTCTGGACAGGGGTGGTTTTCGGAGGCAGCTTAAGGGCAGACACCCCCTCCCCAGCCTGCAGTAGCTCCGCATCTCCCACTGGAAGGTCAGGAGTGAGCCAAAAAAGGCCCGGCAATGGGAGTTCGAAAGCAAGAAATGGCAAGTAGATAAGTAGGCACCACTTTGGTGGGAAGGTCACAGCATTCCGTGCACCTCGGTGTCTACGTGACCACGAAAACATCTTCAGACAGCGCTGGCTCTTTGGCTTGGAAACGGAGATGAGCACCGCCCCCTAGAGTCAGATTCGACTGGCTTTCAAGCAAGGGAAACCTTTACCTTTACTTAATGGGCTGGCCAAAGGCCATCCCCCCCCCCACCAGCAGCTTGCCCAGTGGGGTCTGCCCTGGTGCTCCGAGCAGTGTGCACGAGCGCCAGAGATGCAGGCTGGCCCGCTTGCTGTCCGCTAGAGGGCTGCCCCCTGGACCTGCAGGTTATAAGCCTTGGTTTCTGGGTGGGAAGCAGGGCTGAGACGCCCCCTCTGCCAGCTTTGCCTTCCCCGAGATCTATGCCCTGTTGCGGAAAGATGCGGCTTGTAGCCCCCCCCCCCCGGCATTTGTCACTGGATTATCTAATGACTCTGGCCATTGCCAAATGGAATCCATTTCCAGGGAGAGCAGATGGGATGGAGGATGGGGGGGGGGGCTCCTGTCCCTTTATAGTTGTGTGGGAGGGGGACTTCTTGGCAGGCGGAGTGAGTCACGCAGGGCTAAGAGGCGACACCTGTTGAAGCTGCCTCTTCCGCCTGCCCCCTGTTCTGCCTGCTAGTTCCAGGCCGAGGCTGTGGTGTGAGCAAAAAGACGTTTCCAGCCACCTGCCGAGGGCCCCCCCCCCCCCCAAGCTGTCTTCTTCTGGGCCTGGAGAAATCCCGCCGGGCTTGCTCAGTCTGCATGAATGGTTCCTGCTTCAGCTAGAGGCTTTGGGAGGGAGGTGTCTCTCCAGGGCTCCTGGCTTCTCTGGTGACTCCAACACTGGCCAACGGAACTCCCAAGGCCCAGACTTCACGGGGAGACGAATGACTCCGTCCCCCCCCCCAGCACTCCGCCTCCAAAGAGCCGGGCCCTTGTGTGCCCAGAAGCCCCACCCCCCCACCTCCAATGGAGCCCAGTCCCGGGGCTCCCTGTCAAGCATTTTGTTACAGAGAGAAGGAAGGAAGGATGGGAGAGAAGCTGAAACGGAGCAGATGACCCACTTCCCTAAGCCTCCTCCTGGGTGTCTCTTCCAAGGGACTGGAGCCTGCTCAGGTCTCCCCTTCCTGGACACGGAGAAGGGGGCATCCCGCCTGCGGTGGTCACACTCGATGGCCGCCTCCTCCATGGGCTGCCTGCTTTCGTCCGGTCTTTACGAGAGGCACTGCTGGGCTTGCCTTTCGTTGGCTCCCAGTCCCTTGAAGGCCCCGATCAGCCCCAAACATCACTACCCTTCCAGAGTCACAACAAAGGGTTGGAGCACTTTCCCTGTGGAGGAAGGTTAGAGCGCTTGGGGCTCTTTCACTTGGAGAAACGACGACTGAGGGGTTACATGATTGAGGCTTATAAGATTATGCATGGGAAAGAGCAGGTAGAGAAAGAGGTACTTTTCTCCCTTTCTCACAATACAAGAACTCCTTGTGGGCACTCCATGAAATGGCTGAGCGGTCGGGTTAGAACAGATAAAAGGAAGTACTTCTTCACCCAAAGAGTGATTAACACTTTCAATTCACTGCCACAGGAAGTGGTGGGTGCTACAAGCATGGACGGCTTCAAGAGGGAATTAGATAAGCATCTGGAGCAGAGGTCCATCAGTGGCTATGAGCCACAAGGTATAGAGAGGGACTCTCTGTCTGGGGCAAGGTAGGTTGGGCTGAGAGAGCTCTGGCAGAAACTGCTGTGACAGAACTATGGCTTGCCCAAGGCCACCCAGCAGGTGCAAGTGGAGGAGTGGGGAATCAAACCCGGTTCTCCCAGATTAGAGTCCGCGCACTTAACCACGACACCAAACTGGCTCTGATTGGTGAGCCACTTCCATGACAACGGAATGCATCCAGGAAGGGGCTCGGCGGGGAAAAGGGGAGTCAGTTGGGGGGCAGTTGGAGAGAGGGAGATGGTTGGAAGGGCTCAGTTCTGAGTGGGAGTAATTGAGGAGGGGCTTTTGGGTGGCTTCCTTCTGAGGGAAACCTCTCAGCCTGGGGCACAGGGACAGGTTGTCACAGAGCAGAGGGACCGAGGAGACTCTGCAGAGAGGTTTTGCCGAAGTCCAAAGCAGGCCTCTGTTTAAAAGAGAGACACCAACACACACACACAGCCCACACACAGGGAAGGACTGGAGTTGTAGTATCCCGGGGGAAGCCCCAGGGACAGACCGATCTCCAGCCCACCTGGGGAGCCTTGAGTTATACACTGCAGATGATCTGTAACATTACAACTGCCTGCCTATGGCAAAGAAACATCTTAGAGGGGTTGTTGCTCTTATTATCGCTGCCTGACTTTTAAGAAGCCTGCAACAGTGTTAAGAGAGTTCATGGTAGAAACTGGCTGGTGGCCAACTGTTTAGTTCAGATAAAACCTTTAAAACCATTTTCCCATTTCCCTACCCTTTTATAAAGAATACACCAGTTTGGCGGAGTGGTTAAGTGCACAGACTCTAATCTGGGAGAACCGGGTTTGATTCCCCCACTCCTCCACTTGCACCTGGCTGGATGACCTTGGGCAAGCCAGAGTTCTGTCAGAGCTGTTTTCTCAGGGACAGTTCGTTCAAGAGCTTTCTCAGCCCCACCTACCTCCCAAGGTGTCTGTTGTGGGGAGGGGGAGGGAAAGGAGTTTGTAAGCCGCTCTGAGACTCCTCTGGGTAGTGAAGGGCCATGGGGTATAAATCCAATCTCCTCCTCCTCCTCTTCTTCTTATTTTATTTAAAACCACGCTGTCAGTGCCATTCTTTTATATCTGTCAGGAAAGGTGTTTGGGCTCCTGAGGTGCAAGGTAAGGGAATGAAAGAAGTCATATAGGTCCCCTTTACCAGAGTGAGGAGGATACCTCACAGAGACCCGGTGTAACAGGCCGGATTAACCCCCCGGCCAGAGTAACCCCGGGGTTACTCTGGCCTGGCCTAGAATAACCCCGGAGGGGTTATTGAGGGGTTATTCTGGCCTAGGCTAGAGTAACCCCGGTTTAATCTGGCCGGCTGTAACAAGCCAGATTCACCCCCCCCTGGCCAGAGTAACCCCGGGGTTACTCTGGCCTAGCCCAGATTAACCCCTGC
>NW_015175986.1:390444-390549 GCF_001447785.1 Gekko japonicus | reverse complement strand
TAGTCTTGCCCACTCTACAGTTTCAGCTTCTGAGGGTTTCAGGTCCATGAGAAACTTGTCAGGCAATCTGAGATTCCTCTTGGTAGTGAAGAACAGGGTATGAAT
>NW_015175986.1:371525-389051 GCF_001447785.1 Gekko japonicus | reverse complement strand
CTCTGGGTCAGGTTATAAGTGGGGTGCCCTCAGTATTGGGGCTTCCCAAGAGTAAAAGGCAGCGCCTCTGGCAACAGAAGGTGGTTCTCTCTGGTTATTGGGGAAGTATCTCTCTTAGTAGGAAAAGACAGCAGCCACAGAAAGCAGGCCTGGGGGGTTAATCTGGCCTGGGGGGGGTTATTCTAGCCTAGGCCAGAGTAACCCCGGGGTTTCTCTGGCCGGGCGGTGAATAGGGGGGTTATTCTAGCCTAGGCCAGAGTAACCCCGGGGTTACTCTGGCCGGGGGGTGAATCTGGCCTGTTACAGCCAGCCAGATTAACCCGGGGTTACTCTAGCCTAGGCCAGAGTAACCCCTCCGGGGTTATTCTAGGCTAGGCCAGAGTAACCCCGGGGTTACTCTGGCCGGGGGGTTAATCTGGCCTGTTACACCGGCATTGCCAGGCAGCGAGGAAGAAAGGAAGGCAACTGGGGCGGGGGGGGGGCGGGGAATGAGGGCTCCTCTTTTGGCACCACTGATCAAGACTCCCCCGCTTCAAGCAGGGATGTGTGATGTGACTGGCTGAGGGAATGTGTTTTGGATGCTCTATCATCATCATCATCAAGGTCAAACAAGTTAAAGATTAAGGGGTTGGAGCACCTTTCCTTTGAGGAAAGGCTGAAGAAACTGGGAGTTTTCAGTCTAGGAAAAGACAGACAGACATGGGGTGGAGAAAGAGGCTAGAGAGAGCTCCTGCCCTCTCAACACTAGAACTTGTGGGCATCCAATGAAGTTCATGGACCGTGGATTCAGGACAGACAGAAGGAGATACTTCTTCATACAATGAGTGATTGAGGTCTGGAATTTGTTGCCAGAGGACCTTGGGAAGGCCATAGGCACAGATGGCTTTGAAACAGGATGAGGCAGCTTCATGGAGGAGAGGCCTGTCAGTGGCTACCAGCCATGGTGACTGAAGGGAACATCCACATTGAGAGGCAGTCGACCTCTGAACTCTAGTACCAAGAGGCAACTTCTGCCTCTATGCCCTGTTGTTGGAAATGGTTGGCCGCTGTGTGAGACAGGATGCTGGACTAGATGGACCACAGGTCTGATCCAGCAGGGCTCTCTTACATTCTGTCAGGTGGGCCAGGATAACAGCATCATTGCAACAGTGAGAGATCAAGGCCAAACAGGGGTCTGAACCTAGGGGTGTCCAGAAGAGGGCAACCAGGATGGTGAGGGGGTTGGAATCCAAGTCTTCTGGGGGAAGGGTGAAAGAACTGGGTATGTTTAGCCTGGGAAAGAGAAGGCCTGTTAGAGGGGACATGATTGCAGTCTTCAGATATCTGAAGGGCTCTCATGTAGAAGATGGAGCGGATCTGTTCTCTCTCTTGCTCCGGATTGCAAGACTCGACCTAATGGGTGGAAATGACAAGGGAGTCGCTACCGGCTAAATATCAGGAGAAACTTCCTGACTGAAAGGGTGGTTGAGCAGTGGAACAACCTGCCTCGGATGGGGGTGGATGCTCCTTCGCTGGATGTTTTCATGCGGAGGCTGGACGACCCTCTTTCGGGTATGTTGTAGGGCTCTCTTTTGGCTATGCTCCTGGCAGAGTGCAGGGGGCTGGACTAGATGACCTGCAAGGTCCCTTCCAACTCTAACATTCTATGATTCGAAGTCCCTCCTGGCAACTGGCAGGGGATGTGGGGGGACTTACCGGGAGAAAAAGAAAGGTCCAGGCCACATCACCAGAGTGTCACACAGGAAGTGATGTCCTCATGCCAGCGACTTCTAGGCAATGCTCTGGTATTTGGGCAAAACCTCTCTGGTAAAATGAGCCTCTACCATAGAGTTTTTGCCCAAATACCAGAGTGTCACCCCAACAGTTGCTGGTGTGATGATGTCACTTAGGCTTAGGACTTTCTCTTTCTATTGGTAAGTCCCTCAGCTGGCCAGCTGAGCCATGGCTGGGAGGCAAGGCCTGGCAGCAGGGCTCCCCCACCTCTGCCGAGGGGTCTGAACCTGTGCCTCCCTCACCTGTACTCGGGGGGGGGGGCTGCACTTCTGAAGGGAACTGTTCCAAATGGATTGGAAAAGGCTGAGTCAACTTGGTTGGAGGGACAGGATGAGCTCCTTCTCTGCTCAGCCTTCTCAGAGCTTGTTAATACTCCTTGGCATGGAGCTCTGGAACTTTCCTTCCTCTTAATGGCCAGAATCAGACCCTTTCAGCACTGCCATGGCAGCAGCCCTGTAGGCAGTGTTCAGTTCCACACCCCATTGCCTGTGAACTTGCCCTGCTAAAGGCTCCTTCCCTGCTTAATCTCCCCGCTCGTCAAGCTCCCTTCATTACAGGATCAGAGCAAAGGAATTAAGTGTCCTTAATAGCCTCTTTGGAGGGCCATTAGCAAAGGCCCAGTGAGCTTCCTTAACTGCTTTCTGCCACTCCACAGCATGCAGCTGGAGGCCACTCTGGGCTCTCTCTCCTGGCCAGCCAAGTACAACATCCCTTGCTGGAGGCAGCCGGGAGGACTGCAGAAGGTCAGCTGGAAGGCTGAGCCGGAACAACACACCCGGCTCGTGCACAGGGTGTGCTGCAAATTGCCAGTGCTCAAAAAGGCTCCCCTGCGGTCTGGCAACCCTTTCGTTCCCCAACCCCTCCTCATTAGAGAGCTCTGAAGGGAACTTCCCCATCCAGACCGGAGGCAGCCACCCTCTGCATACCAGGGAAGGCAACACCAGGGGAGGCCTTGAACTCTACGCCCTGTTTGTAGGCTCCCCCAGGACAGCTG
The DNA here is from genome assembly GCF_001447785.1 of Gekko japonicus. Lineage (NCBI taxonomy): Eukaryota > Metazoa > Chordata > Lepidosauria > Squamata > Gekkonidae > Gekko > Gekko japonicus. The sequence continues at coordinate 386,284 of NW_015175986.1, read as the reverse complement.
GCTGGCTGGCCCCAGGTCAAGCTGAAGGTCAGAGCTAGGGTTGTGCATTCAGCTCAGGTCCAGCTGAAAAAAATCCCATGTAATGCTTATATGGCATTATTCAGGCTCCCTAGAAGCCGAATCAGATTCCCTGTTCTGATTCGGCTTCCCAAAAAAGTACTGCCGTATAGAAGCCGAATATATTCGGCTTCTATACAGCACCCCCCCCCCAATACAATACTTCCCCAGTCGGCCTGCGGCCAGCTGGGTAAACAAGAGGAGGGGAGTGTAACCGACCCACTCTACCTCTGATTCCCTTCTCCAGCCAGCCTGCCCTGGCCAGCGGGCTGGTGAAGGTGGGGAAGGGGGAGGCATCTTTAAATACCTCCTTGATCCAGCCTTCCCCAGCCTGCTCGCTGCAGCAAGCGAGCTGGGGAAGGGGCAGGGAGGCTTTTAAAAATGCCTCCCTGGGTGCAGGGGGGGGGGCAAAGGGGCTTGGCTCTAAGAGATCCAAGCCCTTCTAGCCTTGCGCTCGGCTCCCACGGGCTTGGGCAGGCAGGTGGGGGGACTTGGGCGGCCAGGCTCCCTGTGCCTTCCCCAGCCCGACTGCTGGACCAGACAGGCTGGGGGGGGCTGGAAGAATCGGGGAGGCATCTTTACTTTCAATACGTACCTCCCTGATTCAGCCTTCCCCAGCCTGCTGGCTGCGGTGGACCTGCTGGGAAAGGCTGGATGACAGGAGCCTGCTGCTGGGGCAGGAATCTGCGGGGAGGGAATTATTATACCCTATGGGGATGTTCCCCATAGAGCATACTTGAGCCAAAGAAATTTGGCAGTACCAAAAATTCCTGAATCTCAGTATCATACCGATACTGGGATTTCGGAATATCAGCCAATACCGATATTTTTCGGGTTTGGTGTATCTGAACCCAAAAAATACTGAAGGTTTTTTTTGTGCACACCCCTGTGCTGGACGACATGGGCTGATTAACAGGACACCTCCTGGGATCTTTTTAGCCCCCCCCCCCCAGTTTTTGCAGCTGGTTTCTGGATCTTCCATCTTGTGCCTCTGTGACTCCACGCAGGACCCTTGGAGGTGCCGAGCTGGTGGTCTTGCTGTCTGTCCCCCAATGGCTGCTTGAGCCCCCCCCCCCGGCTCCCAGAGCTGCTGTAGGCCCTTCTCCTGGACCTTCCAGGACTTCCACCCTCCTCAGGAGAGGCACTTATGTTTGCATTTAACCCCTTCTTTTTGTGATTATTGCACTGTGTAGGTGACCCTGGGTGTCACTCGGGTAGGACTTACTGTGTGCACGTGTCTGCCTGTGCACATGCATGGCTGCATGCTTAATTTCTCCTCTGCCTTACTTTTTAAGTATCCACTATGTTTCCCAATAAGGATTTTAATTTGATTCTGTTTTCCACCTTTTATTTCTGGGGATTCACACATCTAGCATGGTGTGGCGGCTAAAACGTCAGACTAGGATGTGGGAGACTCTGGTTCAAATCCCACCCTCTGCCACGGACGCTCGCTGGGTGGCCTTGGGCCAGGCACACTCTCTCAGCCTCCCACATGGAAACAATCAGCCCTAAATTGGAACAAGTCAAGGAAACACGCACCACCCAGGGTCACCTGCAGCAATTCCAAAGAAGAAGAAAAAGAGGAGGAGGAGGAGAAGATTGGATTTATACCCCGCCCTTCACTTGGAGTCTCAGAGCGGCTTACAGTCTCCCTTCCATTCCCCTCCCCACAACAGACACCCTGCGAGGTAGGCGGGGCTGAGAGAGCTCTTTCAAGAACTGCCCATGAGAGAGAAGAGGAAGAGGAAGAAGAAGAAGAAGAAGAAGAGATTGGATTTATACCCCACCCTTCACTCAGAGTCTCAGAACATCTTAGAAACCCCTTCCCCTTCCCCTCCCCACAGCAGGCACCCTGTGAGGTAGGTGGGGCTGAGAGAGCTCTTTTGAGAACTGCCCTTGAGAGAACAGCCCTGAAAGAACTATGGCTTGCCCAAGGTCACACCAGCAGCTGAATGTGGAGGAGTGGGGAATAAACCTGGTTCTCCCAGAGTAGAGTCCACACTCCTGACCACTACACCAAACTGCCATCCCCTGCTTCACCCCCTCACTTCATTTTTCAAAATTTACTTGATTTATACCCTGCTTTTCTCCCCAAAGGGAACCCATAGCAGCTGACATCATTCTTCTCATCTCCGTCTTATTCTCACAACAACCCTGTGAGGGAGGTTAGGCTGAGAGCGAGTGACCGGCCCATGGTCACCCAGCGAGCTTCCACAACAGAGTGGGGGTTTCAACCTGGGTCACTCGGATTCTAGTCCGACCCTTTAACCAGCACACCAGGCTGTCTTTCAAAACATATCACACCCTCCCAAATCTTTTCACCTGTCACCTAATGAGTACTTCTCTCACCCCCAGCACCACCTGAACCTCTGAAACCATCCAGTCTAGGTCCCTGAGCCAAACACCCTCACACTCCAAGAGGCACAAACTCCTCTCCCGTCCACCGGTCAGTGATCCGCCCTCCAACCCTCTGGCCCCCCAGCTCGCCAGAGGCAAGGGTTCCGGGCAGGAGGCATGCACCAGAGGGATGAGGCCCCCTGGCACCACCCGCCACCACGGTCGCCTGGCCGAACACCTGTGGCTGAGAGACGTTTCCTTTTCATTGGTGGTGGTGGGGAGTGCAGTCTCCTCTCTTCCTCTCACTGGCCAAAGTGGATGCCGATTTCGGCAGCCCCCACAGAGAGCAAAGGCACCGACAGAGAGGGGGGGGCTTCACTCTGGCCTTCTCCCAAAGAGAGCCCAGAACCGCAGGCCCACATTGCAAGCTCTGATTTCGGAAATCCCTGAAGGTGTGGGTGTGGAGCCGGAGGAGGGGAGGGGCCTCAGCCTGGATTGCCGCCAGAGACCCCACCCTCCTGAGCAGCCATCCTTTCGGAGGGGGACTCTCTGCCTTCTGGAGATCCCTTGTCATTCGAGGAGACCTCCAGGCCCCACCGGGGGATGAGAAGGTCGAGGCTAAAGGCGAGAGATCACGGGAGGGGGTGGGACTCCAATCAGAACATCTGTGACAAAAATGACGAAGAGTCAATAAAACTATACGTGCAAAATTGTTTACTATAATGGTCGTGATTCTCTAGAAAAAAAAACTCTGCTATTTTCATTCACATGCGAAGAGATTTTGCTAGAGAATCACGACCATGATAGTAAACAATTCTGTATATATATTTTTATTGACTCGTCGTCATTTTTGTCACGGATTTCTTGATTGGACTCCCACCTGGAGATTGGCAGGCCTATGCACACCCCCCCCCCCCCGCTCTCCGGGGACCTTCTGCTGGGACTCATGGCTGACACCCCCCTCCCCCCCTGCTGGTGGTGACCCACAGAGCTCAGCACCCCTCTGGGAAGAGAAGAACGCCCCTCCGGGCCACCCCTCCCTTCCCCGCGAGTAGCTCTGCTGCAATTGGCGATTCCGAGCACACCCTGCAGCAGATGAAGGATGAAATTCCCTGACACTTCAGTGACAAGAGTCTACATTAAGTCTCCGCCATCCTCTCTCTTGCATTCTGAGCAAAAAAGCTCCTTCTCGAGGGGGACCTCTCATTTGCATCCCACCGAACCGCTTGATGCTCTCCATCACAGTCCGTGGCCTCCGCGGCAGTGTTCCCTCTAAGCTGAGTTAGTGTGAGCCAGCTCAGTTTTTTAGCCTCCGGCTCACACATTTTTGTCTTCGCTCAGGAAGGATGTGGCTCCAGAGCAAACTGATTTATGCAGCAGAAGACAAAGCAGAAGAATACTATCAAAAGGGGTATTATAGCATTGGGAAAAGTGCAGAAAAGAGCAACTAGAATGATAAGAGGGTTGGAACACTTTCCCTATGAAGAAAGGTTAAAATGCTTGGGGCTTTTTAGCCTGGAGAAACGATGGGTGAGGGGTGACATGATCGAGGTTTATAAGATTATGCATGGGAAAGAACAGGTCGAGAAAGAAGTCCTTTTCTCCCTTTCTCACAAGACAAGAACTCCTTCTGGGCACTCCATGAAATTGCTGAGCGGTCGGGTTAGAACGGATAAAAGGAAGTACTTCTTCACCCAAAGAGTGACAAACACCTGGAATTCACTGCCACAAGAGGTGGTGGCGGCTACAAGCATGGACAGCTTCAAGAGGGAATTAGATGAGCATATGGAGCAGAAGTCCATCAGTGGCTATTAGCCGCAAGGGATAGGTATGAACTCTCGGTATGGGGCAAGAGATGCTCTGTATTCTTGGTGCTTTGGGGGGGGGGCAACAGTGGGAGGGCTTCTAGTGTCCTGGCCTGTCTGGCAGACCTCCTGTGGCACCTGGTGTTTTTGGCCACTGTGTGACTCAGAGTGTTGGACTGGATGGGCCACTGGAGGGGGTATTCTAAATAAGGGGCTCTAAGTTTCTCCATTGGTTAAACAATTTTGTTGGGGTTACGACATACGTTTGATCACATAGTCAGTTTTGAGGGAACTTTCTGTTTTGTTCTTCTAGCGATCACAAGGGTTTTAGCCAACATGGCGTTTAGATCAGGAGAAGATCATTAAACTGTTTGATCGTAATTATTTTCCATTCCAAAAGTAACCCTCCCTTTATTTCTTTTAGCAAAGTTTTCTTTTTGAACAAACACCCAAGACTATGGGCTGCCTTTTAAAGCACTCCACTAACGTTCCCCCAACAGCAACGAACAACACAGGAATCAGAAGATGCTCACCTGGTGAAGGTGGAGCGAAAGTCTTCCAGAATGAGCCCCTTCACAGCCGGCCCACTTGCTCTGCCCAACCAGAGTCCAGTCTAAACGGATGCCTGCCAAGAGAACATTAGTTGGTTTATGGCATGAAAAAAGTTCCGCGCCCAGAAGATGTTAATTACCCGACGATTAAGAGCAGATTGAAAAGACTGCAGAAGAGGAGAGAGAAATGTCAGCTGTAGCAGCCTCCTGCTTTCCTGTTTACTCATCGTACACCTGGCCTATTATTCTAAATGTTCCTTCATCATTAATTAGGATAAAACCTTTGCAGGCAGAGCAGGAGCTGTTCTGGCTTCCCAAAAGAAGTGTTTTGGAAATATTTAGCTTCCCGGCATCAGGTAGCGCATTGTGTTGGGCAACGCTCCCGGGTGGCTCGGAGATGCGTTGGATTCCAATACAGAACAAAAGAACTCAAGAGTGGATCAAAATGGGGGGGGGAGAGAGTAATAGAAACATAGAGTTGGAAGGGGGCCATCTAGTCCAACCCCCTGCCCAATGCAGGACCAGCCTAGAGCATCTCTGTCCGTCCCGTCCAGCCTCCCGACTCCAGCAGATGCCTCTAAGAAGCCCACAAGCAAGCTGTCGGGCCAGTGGAGGATTCCAACATGCAAAATACGTATGGATTCCTTAACACGCTGACTTGAAGGTGTCTGAAGGGCTTAACATGACATCTTAGCATCTTGGCTCAGATGGTCGATTTTGTCCCACCTGCATCGTTAGCACCGTCTGATGACCCCAATTTAAATTTGTTAGCACATTACACGGTACACGGAACGGTCCTCTGGAATCATTTCCCTCCTCCCCCATCAATACTAAAATAGCATCTTACGTATTCTGTGCAATTTGGCTCATGAGAGCTGCATGGAGTCCAGAGCAGGGATTACAGACTGGGGGGGGGGGGAATCAGCCACACCCAGAAACACATGGCCATGAGGGGTGGGGTATGAGTACACAACCACTTTTAAATTTTAAAGGGGTAACTTATCTGATATGAGGGGACATGTGAGGAAGAAACTGAAAGGAAAAGGGATCTGTCAAAGATGGGCAAGTGGGCGTCAACATGGCAAATGGGGTTCAATGTGGCCAAGTGCAAGGTCATGCACACTGGAGCCAAAATTCCTAACTATAAATACACATTGATGGGGTCTGAACTGGCAGACACTGACCAGGAGGAGAGATCTTGGAGTCATAGTAGATAACTCACCGAAAATGTCGAGACAGTGTGTGACTGCAATAAAGAAGGCCAATGCTATGCTGGGGATTATTAGGAAGGGATCTGAAAACAGATCAGCTAATATCCTAATGCCCCTATATAAATCAATGGTGAGACCTCATTTGGAATACTGTGTGCAGTTCTGGGCACCACACCTTAAAAAGGATATTATAGCTTTGGAAAAAGTGCAGAAAAGGGCAACTCGAATGATAAAAGGGTTGGAACACTTTCCCTATGAGGAAACGTTAAAGCGCTTAGGGCTCTTTAGCTTGGAGAAAAGACGACTGTGGGAGACATGATCGAGGTTTATAAGATTATGCATGGGATAGAGCAGGTAGAGAAAGAGGTACTTTTCTCCCTTTCTCACAATACAAGAACTCGTGGGCACTCCATGAAATTGCTGAGTGGTTGGGTTAGAATGGATCAAGGAAGTACTTCTTCACTGCCACAGGAAGTGGTGGCAGTTACAAGCACGGACGTCTTCAAAAGGGAATTAGATAAGCATATGGAGCAGAGGTCCATCAGTGGCTATTAGCCACAAGGTTATAGATAGGGGCTCTGGGGCAAGTGATGCTCTGTCTTCTTGGTGCTTGGGGGGGTCAACAGTGGGAGGGCTTCTAATGTCCTGGCCCCACTGGTGGACCTCCTGATGCCACCTGGTATTTCTGGCCACTGTGTTGGACTGGATGGGTCTTTGGCCTGATCCAACACTGGCTTCTCTTATGTTCTTATCTCTGGCCTTGGGTAGTTGCCTGATCCCCCATGCCCCCGGGCATCTGCAGTCCTCTTCGCCATAACCCCCCCCTCCTCGGTCATTGTTCATGGCAAGAGACGGCTACCCTAACACACACCCCAACAGACCGCCAGGCAAAGGGACAGCCCCCCCTTTCCAGACCCCTGCCCCACATGTGGTCCCGGGCCCTTAGCCAAGCTGGGTGTCAAGTCCTGGGCGTCAACCCATCAAGAGCTAGGCTGTGTCTCCCCCTGTTCAGTCGGAGAGGAGGCTCGCTGCCTATCAATCACTCGCCCAATCCGGGCTGGGAAATTCCTGGGGATTTTTGGGGGGGGAGGGTGGAGCGTGAGGAGGGCGGAGTTTGGGGGCACAATGCCAGAGAGCCCAATGCCCACGGTGGCCATTTTCTCCGGGTAAATTGATCTCTGTCCCCCAGAGACCGGTTGGAATAGCGGGAGACCTCCAGCCACCCCCTGGAGGTTGGCAACCCTGCTGATACAGTAAAGAAAGGCGTCTGTGGAGGCCTTTCTCCGCTCAGACACTGGGGAGGCCTTGCCAGTCAGAAGAGGCCATGCGCGGCTGGAGAGTCCAAACGTCTGCCCCAAAGACAGACGCTTCCGGTGCCCGCCTTCTTAGGGGCATGCCGAATGGGCCTCAGGGGGCCACACCACTTGGCCTAGGCTGGGTGAATCAACCAGCTGCCTTTGGTTGACAGTGATGCTCTGTCATCTTGGTGCTTTGGGGGGGGGGGTTCAACAGTGGGAGGGGGCTTCTAGTGTCCCGGCCCCACTGGTGGACCTCCTGGTGGCACCTGGTATTTCTGGCCACTGTGTGACACAGAGTGTTGGACTGGATGGGCCTTTGGCCTGATCCAACATTGGCGTCTCTTATGTTCTTATGTTAAAGGGGCCTTCGGGAATGCCCACTGAACCACGTTCTCTCCCCAGCACAGATCCCTGGGGAGCTTCAAAATGCAGGAACGTCAACTCTTCTTCATCCCAAGGCTGATTTGACTAGAAAAGCTATTTTTATCCCACGCCTTCCAATCTGTGCTGGAATTCACCAGCCACTCGAAAGGCAATCTTGCTCCTGTGGGCTCCACAAGGCAGGAAATGATTGCAGGGGCAGCAGCCCCCCTTTGAAGCCGCTGATTTCTGAATGCGCCCCTGAGAACGGGAGAGAGAGGGGGGGGACCCTGGCGGGGGCAGTTCTTCTGGGAGAACCAGAGGGCCGCAGCTGCCTTCCAAGACTGGGCTTGTGCCTTGCCTATCAGGAGCAGCAGGCCCTGGCCACTCAGGGGGCAGGTGTCTTCCCCCAGCTTTGGCACTTCCCAACTGGGAGCTAAGCTGCCTGAGGAGGAAGAAGAAGAAGAGATTGGACTGATGCCCCGCCCTTCACTTGGAGTCTCAGAGCGGCTGACAAACTCCTTTCCTTTCCCCTCCCCACAACAGACACCCTGTGAGGTGGGTGGGGCTGAGAGAGCTCTGACAGAAACTGCTCTTTTTTCAAGGACAGCTCTTGTCAGAGCTACTGCTTGCCCAAGATCCATCCAGCAGCTGTGAGTGGAGGAGTGGGGGAATCAAACCCGGCTCTCCCAGATTAGAGTCCACGCTCCTAACCACCACACCAAACTGTCTCTGGACTGGGGGGGGGAAGGTGTGTCTCCAGAGCCAGGGCAAGGGGGAGGGTGCTGTGATGTGCTGTGCTGTGGGCTGACCTCTCCGCAGGGCCTCTCCCCTGCCCCCACCCCCACTGGGTCAACTCCAGCCAAGATGGGGCTGAAACGGAGCCTTGCTGTGGCCAGCTGGGCATGCAGGGCCGCCGCCGCAATGGGCAGACAGGAGAATCTCCCATCATCGTCATCATCGATGTTTTCAAGCGGAGGCTGGACGACCCTCTTCCGGGTATGCTCCTGCAGAGTGCAGAGAGGGGTTGGACTAGATGACTTGCCAGGTCCCTTCCAGCTCTAACATTCTATGATTCTATCATCATCATCATCATCATCATCATCATCATCATCATCATCATCATCATCATCATCATCATCATCATCATCATCATCTGTAGAACTTTTATCCCGCCCTCCCCGCAAGCGGGGTCAGGGTGGCTTACAATGCTTGGCACCAGTCACCATGCTGCTGGGCTGGGCAAGTCAGGCACCCGGGTGGTCCCTTGGCACACACCCAGGAGCTGCCAGCTGCTGCAGGCCGGCCACGCTCTAGGCCAGGGCCTGGGTGCTCCTTAGACCCCTGCCACTCAGCGTTCCACGGCCATGGGAGTTTCTACGCAAGGACAACGGCCCTCCCCTGCAGGAGTTGGGAGGCTTAAAGTGGCCAGTGCTGTAGCCTTTCCACCCCCAGCGCCACAGGCAGGGAGAGCCATGCCTGGCGGTAGCAAAGCAACATGGTGGGTCATAAGAACGTAAGAGAACATAAGAGAGAAGCCCATGTTAGACCAGGCCAGTGGCCCATCCAGTCCCACACTCTGTCCCACAGCGTCCAAAAATACCAGGTGCCCTCAGGAGGTCCACCAGTGGGGCCAGGACACCAGGAGCCCTCCCACTCTTGCCCCGCCCCAGCACCAAGAATACAGAGCATCCCCTGCCCCAGTCTGAGAGTTCCCATCTATCCCTTGTGGCTAAGAGCCCCTGATGGACCTCTGCTCCATATGTTCATCCAATTCCCTCTTGAAGCCGTCCATGCTTGTAGCTGCCGCCATCTCCTGCAGCAGTGAATTCCATGTGTTCATCACTCTTTGGGTCTCTGATCAATGGTTCCCACAATGATAGTGACCAACAGGGAGTTTCAGTCTTCATCATGTGTGTGTGGAGGGGGGTGGTATCTTATATCCCCAAGAGTACAGCATTTTAATAAATTAATAAATTTCAATTAATTCTGAAGAAGTGTGCATGCACATGAAAGGTTATTCTCAGAATTAAACTTTGTTGGTATTGAAAGTGCCAGTGGACTCAAATTTTGTTCAGTATTTTAATAATATTTTATTTATTTATTTGTCTCATTTATACCCCGCCCTCCCCGCAAAGCAGCCTCAGGGCAGCTTCCACTCAAGCATAAATACAATTACAACATACAATCATATAAAAACACAACAGTTAAAAACATATAAAATCACAAAGTGCTGGTAGCAATTAATTAAATATCCAAGATGGCTCACTTTCAGAATAGATTTCAGCTTCCCAGATGTTGTTCTGCTCATGATTTCCTGCGGCGCCGGCTCAATGTCAAGACCAAGGGCCAGGGCTCTATAGCAGCGGCGGCTCCCTAACTAAACGCCTGGCAGAAGAGCTCCGTCTTGCAGGCCCTGCGGAACTGCATCAGATCCTGCAGGGCCCTGATCTCCTCCGGGAGCTCATCCCACCAGGATGGGGTTGCTGCTGAAAAGGCAAGAGACGGCTACCCTAACACACACACACACCCGCTGCTGAAAAGGCAAGAGACGGCTACCCTAACACCCCCTGGTAATAGCCAGCCTGGCCTCCTTGGGGCCCGGGAGGGTCAGTCAGTTTTGAGACCCTGACCGTAGTGCTCTCTGGGGTATAAATGGGGACAGGTGGTCCTGTAGGTATGTCAGACCCTGACCATATAGGGCTTTAAAGGTAAGAACCAGCACCTTGAAGCAGATTCGGTATGCTATTGGCAGCCAGTGCAGTGTCCTCAGCACAGGCTGGATGTGCTCCCACCTGGGGAGACCCATCAAAAGCCTGGCCGCAACGTTCTGCACTAGCTGAAGCTTCCAAATCCACGACAAGGGCAGCCCCATGTAGAGAGCGTTACAGTAGTCTAGACTCGAGGAGACCATCGCATGGATCACTGTTGCTAGGTCAGCGCGGTCGAGGAAGGGAACCAACTGCTTGATCAGCCGAAGATGGTAAAAGGCCAACCTAGCAGTGGCTGCTACCTGGGCCTCCACCATTAAGGAGGCATCCAGGAGCACTCCCAGACTCCTAACCTCCGGCACTGGCACCAATGACGCCCCACTGAAGGTCGGGAGTGGGATCCCCACCCCCAAACCGCCCTGACTCAGGCACAGGACCTCTGTCTTTGCTGGATTCAACTTCAGCCGGCTCAGCCTGAGCCAACCAGCCACAGCTTGCGAAGCCCGGTCCAGATCTTCCGGTCTGGAGTCGGACCGGCCTCCCAACATCAGATAGAGCTGGGTGTCATCAGCATACTGGCGACACCCCAGCCCATGCCTCTGGGTGATCTGGGCAAGGGGGAGCTTATAGATATTAAATAATATCAGAGACAGCACTGCCCCTTGAGGCACAAAGCACTCCAGCGGGTGTCTCCTGGACTGCTGTTGCCCTAGCGCCACCCTTTGTCCCCGACCCTGGAGAAAGGAAGCGAGCCATTGCAGGGCAAACCCCTGGATCCCCATGTTGGCGAGGCAGTGGGTCAGTAACTGATGGTCGACTTGGTCGAACGTGGCCGACAGATCTAACAGCAACAGTACCACTGACCCGTCCTGATCCAGATGTCTCCGGAGGTCGTCCATCAGAGCAACCAATGGTGTCTCTGTCCCATGTCCCAGGCAGAAGCCAGATTGGGAGGGATCTAGTACAGAAGCATCATCCATACAGCCCTGCAACTGTACCACCACCGCGGTACACTGAGAAGAAGAAGAAGAAGAGATTGGATTTATACCCCACCCTTCACTACCCAAAGGTGTCTCAGAGGGGCTGACAAACTCCTTTCCCTTCCCCTCCCCACAACAGACACCCTGGGAGGGAGGTGGAGCTGAGAGAGCTCTTGACTAAAACAGCTCTTTTTTCAAGAACAGCTCTTATCAGAACTACGGCTTGCCCAAGGTCATCCAGCCAGGTGCAAGTGGAGGAGGAGTGGGAAATCGAACCCGGTTCTCCCAGATTAGAGTCCGCACACTTAACCACTCCACCAAACTGGCTCTCAATTAGGGTTATATAATCACTGAGGGAAAGACTGAGGGTTGCATTCACACTTTTCTTTTTTGCTTTCATCTCAAGTGTCTGTTCACATCACATATGCTACCGTTGTTGAGGTAGCTTCCATCTGAAACAAGTTGTGGTTTGCTGAAATCCTTTCCAGGGGCATATTGGGATTTGTTTCGCTTTTAGAGAAAGGCAACGGAGCCTCATCTGTGAAACCACCCATCTGGCATCGTGCCAGGGAAGCCCTTATGGCCCATTATTCTTTAAAGTGTGTCTGGAAAGGGCTGGGAAATGCGGCAGACGCCGTCTCTTGACAGGTGTGAGTCTCTGTGAACATATGATGCCAATCCCGAGAAGAGCGCCTTGGCGTTCCCAGGGGCTAGCTACAAGGTGCTGGGCTGTGGGCCGTAGCGCCTCCCAGAAGGACACGGATCGCTCCTGCTCACCTCACTGGGCAAGGATGGAACTGGTGCTCCTGGGGGTGGTTGCACTGTATTCATTTGCCTTGTGCTTGCCAGAGGAAGCAGGGTCTACACTGTATTGATAAATATATGTGAAGTGGATCCTTAAAAGGTCCAAGGGAAAATGAGGCAAGTCTACGCGTCCCGTTGCCTGTGCCTTGAACAGCCTTGTTTTGGCAGCGACTCTCTGTTGTGTGCTCATCGTGGGCTCTGTCCTTCCAGTGCATGACAGAGAGGAGGAGAAGAAGAAGAGATTGGATCTATACCCCATGGCCCTTCACTACCTAAAGGAGTCTCAGAGCGGCTTACAAACTCCTTTCCCTTCCCCTCCCCACAACAGACACCCTGTGAGGTAGGTGGGGCTGGGAGAGCTCTGGCAGAAACGGCTCTTTTTCAAGAACAATTCTGACAGAACTGCGGCTTGCCCAAGGTCATACAGCCAGGTGCAAGTGGAGGAGTGGGGACTCAAACCCAGCTCTCCCGGATTAGAGTCCGCACACTTAACCACTACACTAAACTGGGAGGGGCTGTGGTGGCTTGGGGCAGAGCGTCTGCTTGGCGTGCCGAAGGTCCCTGGGTCAACCCCTGGCATCTCCAGTTGAAAGGGCCAGGGGGTAGGTGATGGGAAAGACCTTTCTCTGCCTGGGACCCTGGAGAGAGCAGCTGCCAGTCTGAGTAGACAAGACTGACTTTGATGGACCCACATGGCCGGACTCAGTCTCAGGTGGCTTCATGTGATCCTGTGGAATTCTGCACCCAATGCAAAGGTGCGCATGGCGTAATTGCTGTGGCCAGAGAGCTGTGTCCTCTGCGGTCACTTGCAGGAGGTGGGTCTCACTCGGTCCCCGCAGTCTCGTTGCCTGCTGGCAGAGGGGGGCCTCCCACCCCACAGCCACCACTGCCTGAAACGCTGGCAGAGATTTGGAAACAAAGGAACGGGAAGAAGAGTGTCACCAGTCACGATTCTGCTGCTGCAAGGATGTATCTCTCACATAGCCCCCACAGAGATATCCCTGGGGTACTGCTCAACCGCAATGTAACTTCAGGAAAGAAAGCGGCGTGTGCCCCCTGGGGACCCCTCCCACCTCTCTACCCATCCCCCCACCACAGCCATTCTTGGGGGCCAGACGTGTCCCAGCCGTCTTTGGCACCTGCCAGCCTCCTGCGGTCCCAGTAGACCCCCCTTCCTGTTCCCAGCCCAAGTGATCTTTCATCAAGAAGAGGGAGGGGCAGGGGCAAAATTGGGCCTGGGGGGCCTTCATAGCTTTCTGTGGAGAAGGGGAACATTGGCCCAGGAAGAAAGTCTCACCAGCGATGTTCCGGTTGGCCACCCTTTCCTTAAAGTGTTCTGTGGTATCTCCTGGGGTTTGGGCTGGCAAATGACGGAGGTGGGTCTCCCTCTCTGAGAAACGTTGCTGGCCTGGTGGGAATCCCTTTGCCTCCCCTCAGAAATGTCCTGCTGTTCGATGAGGAAATCTCCACATTTACTTTTTTAAAAAAATATTTTTTAATTAAATATAAAAAACAGTTAAAAATAAGAAAGCTGCTGATGCTTCTAAGAGGGGCATCCATTTTTCTTGAAGATTGTCAGGAACGGGTTGATTTTCAGATCGTAGGATGCTAGTGGAAACTTTGTCCTGTAAAAAGAAGTCCCACAATTTCAGATACCAGTCGCTCAATAGCAGCGTCTTCTTAGATTTCCAATGAAAGGCAATAACATTCCTAGCGGCCGCAAGACACAATTCTATCAACTCTTTCACAAGCCCATTGGGGGCAGGATGGCTCCAATGATTCAAAAGGAACAAGGAGGGTTGTAGTTGGAGGGCGCAACCTGTAATTAAAAGTATTTGGGCATTGACTTCTCTCCAGAAGGCCTGGACCTTGGGACACTCCCACCAGCAATGAATATAGGTGCCACGGCCCCCACAATTTTTCCAACATCTGTCCGAGATCGCGGGGTTAATGCCATGCAGCTGATGCGGGCTCAGGTACCATCGAAATAAAAGTTTATAAGTTAACATTTGAATATTGGTGGAACGGGAGCGGCAAAGAGGAGAGGACCAGATTGCAGTCCACTGTTTGGAGGTAAGCGCCTGACCAATATCTCTATGCCATTTTGTTTGATATCCAGTCTGGTCTTCTTTATGTTGAAAATTGAGGACAGTACACTTTCGACACCAATCCCCTGTTAGGTAAGAACTGAGCCGCCATAAGATCTTCAAACGGGCGAAAAATCATATTCGGTGGAGAGATATGCGAGTCGTGACACACTGGGTGCGTTCAGATGGGGGATTTACAATGGTTAGGGTGCCGGTTCCAACCGGTGTGCTTACGGGCGTTCACACGGCAAACATCTGCCTCCCATCCCTAACGGTTGTAAATCCCTTTAAACCATTGCACTCTGCCACTAGGTCCCAAGTGGTGGTAAACTGAGTGCAACGGTTGAAAACGGTGCACCCCAGCATCTGATCGCTCTCCAAACGTTGTACAGCCACTTCCATCGGAAGCCTGAGGCTTCCGGCTTTCCCCCGCCATTTTTTTTTTAAAAAATAAGCGATATGCGCTCGGGCAAAGCTTCGCCCCGAGCGTTTGTTAAGAAAAAAAAAGAGCCCTTACTTTAACTTCCTGGAGCAGTCCGGGACTACAGGGAGGCCAGG
>NW_015175986.1:369023-371444 GCF_001447785.1 Gekko japonicus | reverse complement strand
ATGTCACAAAATCTGGTAAGGCCCTGCTTTCTCCAGCAGCGATAAGCCAAGGGATCTTCCCCTGGGCAAAACCAGCTCTGGCCCAAAAACGTCTGCAGTGGTGAAGATGGAGAGACCAGATAAGTTCTAAGTCGGTCCCAAGCCCCGAGAGATGCCTGTAGAAGCTCACTGTATCCTGATCTTCTGGGGCGGGATGACGGCGGCATCCATAACACTTCCTCCAGCGATTTAGGGTGCAACCCTATATTCTCAATAGTTTTCCAGTCTTCCAGATAGTTAGGCGAGTAGTGCTTTAAAAGTTTTGATAGAAGTGTGGCATTGCGGTAGCGAGAAAGGTCAGGGAAAGCCAAGCCACCAAGTGACTTGGGTTTAGTTAGAGTTGCACGGGAAATTCTGTGACGTTTATACTGTCAGACAAAATTCATCAGCGACTTCTGTCATTGTTGTATCATTTTACTAGGGAGGGCTAGAGGGAGGGATCTCCACAGTTACTTCATTTTTTTCTTTGAATAAAATTAATCTGGTGACAGCCTAAACATGCATGGAACCCTCTAGAAAGGAGTGCCCTCTCACGGAGCCACCTCAGGTGTACCATGAAACTGTTCTTGTTGTGTTTGATCCCCCGAAGCCACACTGGATTTTGCACAAGCGGCCATTTCCGTGGCAGGCTCCGAAGGGCTAACTTCTTTACCATCTCTGCTTCCCCCCCAGCCCACTCTCACCTCCTCACAGACTGATTCTTCCCTCACCAATTCTTTCCTCCCCACAAACAGATTCTCAAGGAACTGCTCTGATGGGATTTTGGCATTACAGGCGAAGTTAAAATGAGGGATGCGATCATTACGGCTTACGGAGAGGGAGGCTGCCGTCAAGCGCAATCTGTCCCTAACAAGCTCGGAGGGTGCTCGCGGATTGGAAGCGGGCTTGGCAGTTTCCTCTCCACTTTGTGTGTGCTGGAGATAATGAGTCTCTCACGGTCTGAGCGAAGAAATGAGGAAATCAATTCTCACCAGGGTTTGTTGGGAAGGCTCCCTTTCATCTCTGGATGGGCAGAAGGCAGAAGGGGTATAAATCCAATCTCTTCTTCCTCTTCTTCTTCTTCTTCAGATAGCGGCCTCTCTCTCTCTGCCTTTGCCACCTGGGCGTGGAGAGTTTAGGCAAAGGAAGGCACAAGAATGGATGGCTCGGCCATTCAGCTTTTCCCTGCCCTGACATATTCACTGCCCCAGTGAAACCGTGTCTCTATTGACTGAGGTTCCTGGGGAGATGTGTACCAGCAGCTGCATGTGGAGGAGTGGGGTCTCAAACCCGGTTCTCCCAGATTAGAGTCCGCACTCTTAACTACTCCACCAAACTGGCTCAAAAATAACAAGAGCTTTGTTCTGCCAGGATCTTGGCCAGGGAGTTGCTGGTGGGAAGCTGTCACGGCTCAGGGGGGGTGTCACCTGACGCTGCCACCACTCTGGATTTCAGGCTCCCTTGAGAAGGCCCAGAGCACCCTCCCAATACCTTTAGACCTCTCTTTTGGCTGAATAATAGGCGTGAGGATCAGGCAGAATGAAACAAGTAAAAGGTTTATTTTATAGGAGGTCAAACAACAAGGTGCAGAATAATAACAGTAAGTGGGTGAAAATAAAATAAATCAAATGCTCACTATTCCAAGTGACGCTAAACTACTCACCCTTCCCTCAGGATGAGGGTTTCTTCCGGCAGCAGCCTTCCTTCTGGCTCTGCCCTCTGGAAGAAAGAACAGCTTTTGCTCTGGCACCAGCCCTTTTGTTCCCCAGCCCTCTTCTTCCCCATTGGTCCATTTTGGCTCCAAAACCTCTCAAGGGCTTCTGGGAGTTGTAGGCCCAGCCTCACCTACTGCTAGCTAGGCTCCCTGGGCCTAGTAGGCCTCTGGTGGCACAGCCCAGATCATGATGGGAGCGGTGGTGCAGGCAGTTAAACGCCTGCGTTAACAACTAAGAGCAGCCTCTATGGCGGTTCGAATACCACCGTGGCCGGAGTGAGCTCCCGGCCTTTATCCCAGCTCCCGCCAACCCAGCGGGTCGAAAGCCAATTAACAACAACTATGGCGAGTAGGTGAATGGGTACCTGCCCTTAGATGGGCAGGGGGCACCCACCTCTGACGACAAAAGAGGTATGGTGGTTGTGCAGACGGCGGTGTGATGTGGAGAACGATGGTGGAGCAGAGAGTGATGGCGGCAGATCGGCAGCGGCGGCGGCGGCAGAGGCGTGTTGGCAGAGCTTGGCGGCGGTACGAAGCAGAGCGATCCCTGGCGGCCAAGGAAGACATTGAAGCACCGAGCGGCGACGGCAGCAGCAGTAGGACCCTGGAGGCACTCGACGAATGACGCAGAGGCAGAAGGCGGGGCCTGATGGACATAGCCGGCCGGAGCGTCAGGAAGCCGAGCGCCG
>NW_015175986.1:367415-368962 GCF_001447785.1 Gekko japonicus | reverse complement strand
GAGGAACATCAAAAAAAAAAAAAAAAAAAAGCCGAGCCGAGCCAGAAGAAGAAACAGAAGGAAGAGCATATTCCACCAGGGTGCCAGTAGGAAGTCCCACCCCAATTTCAGATGTGGCCCTAGATAGGAACAACAAAGTTCTTAGAACAACATGTGAACCGCCCAGAGACCCCTGCGGGGATTAGGGCAGTATAGTAAATCTAAAGTTAAATAAATAAATAAAAATAAATAAATGACAGAAGGTGACAAGCAGCACCAGGAGGCAACAGCATTTCTCCCCGGCGCCTAGGATCCAGGGGGAAGATTGTCCTGAACAGGGCGGTTCTATCAGTCTGTCAGTTGTTGTCCTGTCCTCAGTTGTCCTATCCTCAGTGCATTGCAGGCGATGGCTGGTTGGCTTAGACTGAGCTGGCTGAAGCTAAATCTGGCAAAGACGGAGGTCCTGTGCCTGAGTCAGGGTGGTTTGGGGATGGGGATCCCACTCCCGGCCTTTGACAAGGCACCTTTGGTGCCAGCATCGAAGGATAGGAGTCTGGGAGTGCTCCTGGATCCCTCCTTAATGATGGAGGCCCAGGTGGCAGCCACTGCTAAGTCAGCCTTTTATCATCTTCAGCTGATTCGGCAGTTGGTTCCCTTCCTCGACCGCTATGACCTGGCTACAGTGATCCATGCAATGGTCACCTTGAGATTAGACTACTGTAACGCTCTCTACATGGGGCTGCCCTTGTTGCAAATCCGGAAGCCGCAGCTAGTGCAGAATGCTGCAGCCAGGCTCCTGATGGGTCTCCCTAGATGGGAGCACATTCGGCTGGTGCTGAAGGCACTGCACTGGCTGCCAATAGCATACCAAATTCGCTTCAAGGTGCTGGTACTTACCTTTAAATCCCTATATGGCCAGGGTCCAACCTACCTGAAGGACCGCCTTTCCCCATACATACCCCAGAGAGCACTACAGTCGGGGTCAGAACACCGACTAATTGTTCCCTAAGGATGCCTGGCTTGCTGCTACCAGGGCGAGGGCCTTTTCAGTGGCGGCTCCTCACTGGTGGAATGAGCTCCCAGAAGAGATCAGGGCCCTATGGGACTTTGTGCAGTTCCGCATGGCCTGCAAGATGGAGCTCTTCCACCAGGCTTTCAACTAGGAGCCGCCCTCCACTACCACCATTACTATCAATAACATCTCTGGAGGGGGCTGGCCCTGTCGTGAGAGACCAGAATACTAATAAGTCGGGATCTTAGTATGTCATTTCATAGTACGCTATCTTAACTTCTTGATGGACTACCAAGGCGAGCACTTTAAGTAATCTATATATCTAATAGCGAAAGGTGCCCCCTGTGTGCGGATACCTAAATCCACGCATCGGGGGGCACCTGGGGGGGAGGGAGATTTTCATGCACACTTGTGGCAGTCCCCAGGTGTGCACAAAAATCTAAAACCCCAAAAAAAATATCGGGGGCATACTTAAATCCCCCCAAAAGTGACAGGGATGCACAGGAAATGCTCTGTGAATTCCCTCACCGCCGCTGCTGCTTCGAAGCCGGGGGGG
>NW_015175986.1:354413-367217 GCF_001447785.1 Gekko japonicus | reverse complement strand
TGGGGGGGAACTTACCTCCTCCTCCTGCTTCCTCCTCTGCCTCATGTGCGAAGGTCCCTCCCCCCCGCGAATATCGCGGGTCCCGCCCCTTGTATTGTATGATTGTTTAACTGGTTTTAAATGTTTTATGCTAATTGGCTATATTATGCTGGCAAATGTGAGCTGCCCTGAGCTCGTCCACGGGGAGGGCGGGATAGAAATATCCTGTCTTTATATATAATTGAATTTCGGTCCCACAACATTCTATGCACCCCAAAATCAGTTGGCTCTGTGATGTGTCAATCACAAGGTATCTCTATCCACTGGCTGTGTTGTCTGAATTCTCTCCCACCCACTGCAGCCTAGGCCACTCTTCTCTGATTGGGCCAGTGTTTCAAGGTCATTTGCATATGGAAACTGATTGGACTCCACTCCATTCCGCACCTCAAACTCCCCCCCCACCCCACAGACAGTTGGAACTGTCACTTGCATATGTGACCTAGGGCTGCCAAGCCGCGGTGGGGGATCCACACGTCTTCACAGGATCCCTGCCACGGGGGACAGCGATACGTGTTGCACCACCATCGCCAGGATGTGACGCTACGCATTGCTCTGGCAACGGGACTCCAAACAGCCCTGTTGTCAGAGCGATGCATAGCGTCACGTCCTGGTGACGGCGGTGCAACGCGTATCGCTGTCCCCCATGGCAGGGATCCACTATGGGCCATATTCCTAGAAACTAACTAACAAATAAACTGTTCAGAGCTCACTACAGTAGTGTCAGCAAGCTGCCATTCTGTTTTCTGTGACCTCTGTGTACATATCCTTTCCCTGTTGCACCCGGCTTGGTTTCTATCATCCTGCTCCTGCGTTGGAATGCAAAAGATAACTGCTGGAGGTTGTGTGGGGGAGAAGATGCTGTAATGCTTGCCTATTGCTTTTCTCATGAGTACTGCACCTGTGTTTTGTCTGATGTTCTGCCTGGTTCCCATGGACTGGGCGCGCAACCGTTTCATTAGCCCGCCAGCGGGAAAGCTATTCATTGGATCTGTATCTGTTCGAAGTTCCTTTATTATGCTTGACCTAACTGTGTATCCCCAGTTCTAACAAAGAACGTGTTTGAGTATGTCTTCAACGCTTTGAAATAAATTTTGCTTTTCTTGAAAACGTGGATTTATTCTCGATCCTGGAGGGAATCGAACCGTCTGCTGCCGAGTCAGAAGAGGAGGTGGTGGCTGAAACGGCGGAAAACGACAACGGCCTGTTGTGAGAGGCGCAAAACGACACGGCCCTTCTAGTTCTGCGCCCAAGGTGGTGAGAGAAACCCCTTCCCTATTTTTCGTGACTGTCTCATTAATGAATCCGCTCCTGGGAACCCACGTTAGGGTGAGAGCGTTGATTGATTCTGGGTGTGGGAGGGATCTCATCAGCCCTAGAGTGTTATTGGCACTGGAAGCGGGGATAGTCCCCTTGAAGTCTCCCATCATTTTTACCCAAATGGATGGGGCACCCATGGAACCTTGTACACACGAGACTATGGCTTTGCGGTTGGGGGCTGGCGATCATTGGGAATCCAGATCCTTCATTGTTACCCCTAAATCGCAGTTTGACTTAGTACTGGGGAGTCCCTGGTTGTTTACCCATGACCCTTACATCTTGTGGGAAGAAGGGGTTGTCAAATTTGTGTCGGCTAAATGTGTAGATCACTGCTGGTTGGACTCGTGGGGGGACCAGCCGACCGCACAGTTCCCCTGCGGCGCTTTGCAGCCGGAAGAGTTAGCTTCTTTGCCTCGAGAGTATAGAGACTTGGCGAAAGTGTTTGGCGAAGATGAAGCTAACGAATTGCCCCCCCATCGCTCTACTGACTGTGCTATTGAACTTTTGCCTGACTGTAAATTACCTAAAGGTAAAATCTATGCGATGGGGCCGGCTGAGAAAGTTGAACTGCGGAACTTTATTGATAAAAACCTAGCCCGAGGTTTCATTCGCCCGGCTTCCTCCCCTTTCGCCGCGCCTGTACTTTTCCGAAAGAAGAAAGACGGGGGGCTTAGATTGTGCACTGATTATAGGGGTCTGAACGCTGTTTCTTTGTCCAATGCCTACCCCCTCCCGCTAATCAAGGACTTGGTAGCTGAGGCCACCAAGGGCAAAATCTTCTCGAAACTTGACCTCCGAGATGCATATTTCCGTGTGCGCATTCGGGAGGGGGATGAAAGTAAGACTGCATTTAATACCCCTTTGGGGCAGTTTGAGTACCTCGTTATGCCCTTCGGGCTTCAAGGGGCTCCGGGGGTCTTCATGAACCTAATCAATGAGGTCCTACATGAGTTCTTGTTCAAAGGAGTGGTCCTTTACCTTGATGACGTGTTGCTGTACTCTCAGGACCTCCCGTCGCATATTAAATTGGTGCGCCAGGTCCTTAAGCGACTTTATGAACACCACCTGTTTGCAAAGCTGTCAAAATGTGAATTCCACAAGACATGCATTGACTTTTTGGGTTATCGCATCTCTGGGGGGAAGGTGGAAATGGACCCTGCTAAAATACAGGCTGTACTTGACTGGGAACCCCCCAGGACCCGCAAACAATTGCAAATGTTCCTCGGATTCGCCAATTTTTATAGAAATTTCATCCAGAATTTCGCTCAAATTGCCCTTCCTCTGACTGATTTGCTAAAGACCAAGGGGAAGGGGTTTGATGCTACGAAACCAGGCGCCCCGCTTAAATGGTCCCCTGCTTGCGCAGAGGCTTTTGAGAAACTTAAACTGATGTTCACATCTGAGCCAGTGCTAGCGCGCCCTGATGAAACTAAAAAATTCATTGTCCAAACTGATGCCTCGGATGTGGCAATGGGGGCCGCTATTTTGCAAGAAGGGGAAGATGGTCGTTTACACCCCCTCGCATTTGTGTCTAAAAAGTTTTCTGACGCTGAACGAAACTGGGGGATTTGGGAGAAGGAGGCATCAGCGATCCGGCTGGCTCTCTCCACTTGGAGGCAGTGGTTGGAGGGGGCGCAACTGCCATTTGAAGTCTGGACTGACCATAAAAATCTGGAAATGCTGAAATCCCCCCGTTCTCTCAACGCTAAACAACTTCGTTGGGCGGACTTCTTTGCTAAGTTTCGATTCACTCTTCGTCATTTCCCTGGGACGGCTAATTCCCTGGCTGACGCGCTCTCACGCCTCCCACAACATGACAGTCAGCGTGAAATCATCATGGACTCTGTTTTTTCCCCCTCCCACCTGGGGGGGGCTGTGGTCACCCGTGCGCAAGCGCGCTCGATTCCGCGCTCTGATGAAACTTCGCCTTCCCTTTTCCCTGGGGGGGGGGGGGCTGGGTCCAGAAATATATGTCTGCTTTTACTGCTGATGATGATGCCTCCCTGAAAGCGTTGCCAGATTGTGTCCGTAGCCCTGAAGGTCTGATTTATTCTGGAGACAAACTGTATGTGCCTATTTCGATGAGGAGGGAGGTGATGGATTCTGCTCATGGTTCGAAACTGGCAGGGCATTGGAGTTTTGTTAAATCTCTGCAACTCATCCGCAGACAGTTCTGGTGGCCACAGATGCGCAAAGACCTCTTGACTTTTGTTCGGTCCTGCCAAACCTGTGCCTTGACTAAACCCAGAGTGGGCAAGCCTCCTGGTCTTCTGCAGCCACTCCCTACCCCATCGAGACCGTGGGAAGTGGTGTCCATGGACTTTATTACTGACCTCCCTGCGAGCAAAGGGAACACTGTTATTTGGGTGGTTGTTGATTTATTTTCTAAGCAAGCTCATTTTGTGCCTTTTCCTTCCTTGCCTACAGCTCAGAGGTTGGCGAAATCGTTTATGTCTCACGTGGTGAAAATTCATCAATTACCTGCTAAATTAATTTCTGACAGGGGGACCCAATTTGTTTCTAAGTTTTGGAGGGAACTTCTTTCCATTTTAGGGGTGGAACAAGGGCTCAGCAGCGCGTATCATCCTGAGACTGACGGACAAACAGAACGAGTTAATCAGACCCTGGAGCAATATCTTCGTTGTTTTACTAATTATCAACAGAATGATTGGTGTGAATTGTTGCCTCTTGCTGAATATTGTTATAACAATACTGTCCATAGCTCCACGGGCATGTCTCCTTATAAAGCTGTCTCTGGTTACGACAGCCCCCCCTCCCTTTCCTGGAGGGGATGGGCCAACGTCCTGTGGGGGACGCTGATAAATGGTGTATGTCCTTGCAAAATGCATGGCCTCTGCTATGCCAAACGCTTGACGCAGCCAAGGCTGCTTACAAGACCCAGGCAGACAAGGGTAGGGTGGTGGGGTTTGATCTGAAACCTGGGGATCTTGTGTATGTCTCGACCAAGAACATTAAGATGCTGCGACCTAGCAGGAAATTGGGGTGGAAGTTCATTGGTCCATTCAAAGTGCGTAAAGTCATAAATGATGTGGCGGTTGATGTTGTTTTGCCTAAGAATTTACGTGCTCTGCATTCTGTTTTTCACATGAGCCTGTTGAAGAAGGATCCTGGCCCGTCTCCCTGGAGACCAGCAGTTACTCCTCCTCCACCTGTCATTTTGGAAGGGGATGAACATTTTGAGATCGCTGATATCCTTGATTGTAAATTGAAACGTGGTAAACTCTGGTACCTTATCGAATGGGTTGATTTCGGTCCCCAGCACCGCGAATGGGTGGAAGAAGGGGATATTCGGGCCCCTTACCTGATCCGTAGTTTCCACAAGAGGTTCCCGGACAAACCGGGAGGTCTCCCGCCCAGCCCGGGAGATCTCCCGCCCGACCCGGGAGGTGTGTTGTAAGTGTATTTTAAGGGGGGCAGTATGTCAGCAAGCTGCCATTCTGTTTTCTGTGACCTCTGTGTACATATCCTTTCCCTGTTGCACCCGGCTTGTTTTCTATCATCCTGCTCCTGCGTTGGAATGCACAAGATAACTGCTGGAGGTTGTGTGGGGGAGAAGATGCTGTAATGCTTGCCTATTGCTTTTCTCATGAGTACTGCACCTGTGTTTTGTCTGATGTTCTGCCTGGTTCCCATGGACTGGGCGCGCAACCGTTTCATTAGCCCGCCAGCGGGAAAGCTATTCATTGGACCTGTATCTGTTTGAAGTTCCTTTATTATGCTTGACCTAACTGTGTATCCCCAGTTCTAACAAAGAACGTGTTTGAGTATGTCTTCAACGCTTTGAAATAAATTTTGCTTTTCTTGAAAACGTGGATTTATTCTCGATGCTTGGGGATCCAACAAGTAGTCTAGCCTGGATGCAGCCAGAGCGTGGCTTTTTGAGGAGCATCCGTAGCTGGCGTAGCAGCCAAAGCTGAGAAAAGCACTACCTGCAACAGAGGAGATGTCCATCCAGCCATCGGCCAGGATCCAGGCACATCCCCTGGCCATCCGCCTGACACCTCCATCCTCGGGTGGGTTGTCACCCCTCAACAGCACCTCAGTTTTGTCTGGACTGCGCTCCAGCCCACTGGCCCTCCCCCACCCCGAGGATTACCAGCTCCTCTTGCTGGCTGGGCAGCTGGAGGAAATGCCCAGATAAAATGGAGGGGATGATGACCCCCCCCCATTGGTGTCCCTGGGGTGGTGATTTCTGGGTGGGGGCCTGCCATGAGCTCAGCGGAGGTCTCCTTCCCATGGTGGGTCAACGGCACTGAGGAGGCAGTCAGACCAAGCCCAGCCAGTTCCCTTCCCCCCAGCCCCTGGCTCCCTGTGCCCTTGGGCATCCACTCTGCCTGGCCACCCCTGGCTCCTCTTGGCCGTGGCCTTCACAGCCCTGCTCAGCAGTGGAACCCACCCCATTATCACAGCCCCCACCCTCCAAGCCCAGGGCCCTTGCCAGGCCAACAGCACCCCCCCTCCATGGACAGCTGAGGTGACCAACCAGCCCTGCCTGACAGGGCTGGCTCCTGGCCAGACACACCCCACAGGGTGGCCAGCCAGTGTCCCTGGGCTCCTCTTCCTCCAGCTGCCCCGGCTCCCCTGGCAGACTACAGCCCCACTCCGCCCAGGAGGGCAGGGCTCCTGGACCCCCCTTCCACAAGATCACTTCTGGCATGACCTGGAAGTGATGTCATCAGGCCAGGTGGCACTCTAGCATTCACCCAAATCTCTATAGTTAAACCACAGAGTCTGGGGTGGATGCTAGAGCATCGTTCATCGGTTAGTCTTTTTTGCTTCTACAGGATTGCAAGCCGATGTTCAGAAGATAGCATTTGGGGTAGTGCAGGTACGGCATCCTGTTCCTTGCCTTGTTATGGGAAAAACCAGGCGGGTGCTCTACAACAGAGTGACAGGAGGACTGTGGAACCTCCAGGCGTCGGGAGGCTGGCAGTTTACATCTAGAGAGGCAGGATAGACCCTGCTCGGTGCAGGAGGCAGAAAGCTTCCCCTGTTGGGCAACGTGCTGTTGCCATGCTGTTTTAGCAAAGGGAACTTTTCACTTCAGCAGAACTCTTTCCCAGAAGGAGCGCCTCCCTCCTCCCTCCTCCCTCTCTCCCTCCCTCCCTCCCTCCACTGTCCTTCTGCACTGCCAGTTTTGGCGCCGCCATTGCACACAGCCTGCCAATTTCGGGGTTATTTTGCCTCAAACAAATATCGCATCTAATTTTCCACTGTAATCCATTTAATTGCGGGAAGAATGGAAACAGCTGGCTCGCAAGCCTTTGAAATGCAAGGCACCCGCGTCTCCCTGTCAATAACCGCTTATGGCTCTGCGAGGAGGATCGGGAATTCGAGACAGTTGAATTCGAGACAGTTGACGTGTCAGTCGAGGAGGAAGCTCCAGGACCATCCGATGAGGCAGAGAGCTCCCTCGTGGAGACGAACCGTGCAAGCGTGAGTGTTTCAGGGCAATCAGCAGAATGCTTCAGAAGGAACAATCACGGCGGTTTCTGCTACGCCATTGAGCAGAGACGGTCCCTGGCCCAAAAGCAGAGCATCTGCTCCGCATGGAGGAGGTCCCAGGCTCGGCCCCCAGAATCACCACTTAGAGAGATCATGTGGTAGAAGACGTGAAAGGCCTTTCTCCACCTGAGACCCTGCGGGGAGAGAGGGGAGAGAGAGAGAGAGCGCCACTACCAGCCAGAGAGAAAAGTACTGGCCTTGATGGACCTCAGTAGGAATCAGCTTGATGTGCCCATGGGGCGAAGAGCCCCCAACCCTGCCCAGAGACTCTAGGAACACAGGAAGCTGCCTTACACTGAACGAAACCCTTGGTCCCTCCTGCCCTGGAGACCTCGTCTACTCAGACCAGCATGGTACAGTAGCCAGTGGTGGATTCCAGAGCAAGGCTCTAAATTTATATTAAGTTGTGACATGTGGCTCCTCAGTTGAAGGCCTGGTGGAAGAGCTCCATCTTGCAGACCCTGCAGAACTGTAAAAAATTCCGCAGGGCCCTGATATCCTCAGGGAGCTTATTACACCAGTGCGGAGCCACTACAGAAAAGGCCCTGGCTGTAGCCAGCCTGGCTTCTCTAGGGCCAGGGAGAGCCAGGAGATTTTGTGTCCCTGAGAGCAGTAGTTTCTCCACTTGCACCCGGCTCCTTGACCTTGGGTCAGTCACAAGTTCTCTCAGAGCTGTCCTTGAAAAAGAGCCATTTCTGTCAGAGCTCTCTCAGCCCCACCCCCCTCACAGGGTGTCTGTTGTGGGGGGGGGAGGGAGAGGAGCCACTATGAGACACCTTTGGGTAGTGAAGGGTGGGGTATAAATCCAATCTCCTTCCTTCTTTTTCTCCTTGATTCCCCACTCCTCCACTTGCATCTGCTGGATGACCTTGGGCAAGCCGTAGTTCTGATAAGAGCTGTCCTTGAAAAAGAGCAGTTTCTCCATGCCTTCCCTCGTGTCAGGAGTCCACCTAGCACGAGCCAAAAAGAAGACCGGTCCTCCTCCCTGTTAATTTTTAATGAAAGGCCTAACAGCTGAGCTCCTGCTAGGTGGACTCCTGACACGAGGGAAGGCATGGAGGTACAACCGAGAAAGGATCAAACGGAACAGAGGGAGGATGTGTCTCTGGGTCAGGAGAGATACACATTCAGTCAGTTTACGGACGGGAGGGTCTAATTCAGAGGCACAGAACCCTGGCTGGGGGGGGGGGGATTATCCTGAGCTTTGGGGCCAACTGAATTCCGTAATCACCTCATGGCTGCTCTTGAAAAACTATTGGGAATCTGAAGGTCTTTGATGCTGCTGGAGGTCTCTGACATGTTGCTCGTCTCACAAGAAGCACCTTCTGTTTCCCTCAAAAGGGCCCAGGAGGTCTCCCTGAGGATAATCCCCCCCCCCCGTCCAACTTCTGCCTTCAGCTCAGCTGCTCTTGGGGCAGGAGGCTCGTACTGAGCCTGGGCTGCACTTACCCATGGACGTAGCTTGGGGGTACATAACAATTGCTGGCTGGGATCCTAGAATGGACCGGTAGGGAAACAAGGACCCTAGAGTAAACCAACTGAGAAACAAGGTCATGTAAACAGCCTGGAATATCCCAGACCTAAGACAGAACACCAGCAACGTGTCATTCTGGGCACAGGCTTTTGCATGCACACACACACATTTCCCCAGATACAGGCTCGCGGCTGCCCCCCTGTGTGAATGGGCCTTGAGCGTGAAGGCGGGGTGGTCAGGGCTCCCCCGCAAAACCCAAAGTCTGGCCAGCCTTTCCACGTCTCTTTCCAAAGGTCCAGTTAATTCGGCAGTTTCTTTGTTGGTTTGGAAAGGGTCATTTTCATTTTGTCTGCATCCCCTTGCGAACGTTCACACACACACACACACACTGTGTAGGTGCGCATGCACACACACACACACATACACACAAAGAAATTTCCATGCCACAATCCTGATTTCTTTCTGTGTCTTGGATGCTCCTTGATTGACTACGAGGGGAGATGATGGTGCTGCCCGACTCCAAGAGGGAGCTAATCAAAGCGCCGCCTTCTAATAATCACCGCGGGGGGCTCTGCCCTCCCTCCTCCCAACGGCAGCAGCTCCACTTCCCACTTGGCGGAGGGGGGTGGGAGAGGGGATCTCTTTTTTTCGGGGGTGGGGAGGTGAACCCAGAAAGTACCAGAAAAACATCTACTTCTGCTTCATTGACTACGCTAAAGCCTTTGATTGTGTGGATCACAACAACCTATGTGTTAGGTCCTGTAGTAACCACTCGGTGTGCAATAGTCCTTTAGCAGGTTTATTGATAAAGTATGGCTTCTGGTCAGGTGAACACCTATGCCAGAACTGGCGGGCAAAAGCATTGGGATGGATTGTAGGGTATGGGGCCCACCCCTCATGCACACGTCACAAGCACCCACTAAGGCAACTACAGGTCATGAGAGAATATACGACCTAACTAGCGATATCTCTTAGTGTGTCTCCCAAGGCCACAGCTCCAGCTGGGGCCTGTGAACTCTGCCTGGGCCACTTAGGAACGATACAAGAGGCGCCTTGGCTATAACTCCTTTCACACATTCACACACTCCCCACCCCTCAGGAATGTCAGGGAGGACTGGCTGCTTAAGGGCTGCACAAAAGCAATTAGCCAAGCGGGTATACAAAAGCGGGAGTTGGCAACAGCAATAAAAGACATCTATACACAGTCAATACACATGGGCACAAGGAAGATCCATTCAGCAGACCGATTCTGACACTATGGCAGGTTCTTAAGGAGATGGGAGTACCAGACCACCTCACATGTCTCTTGAGAAACCTGTATAAGGGTCAAGAAGCAACAGTTAGAACCAGATATGGTGTCAGGTTCGATAGTCAGATCACACCACACAGCGCTTCAGAAGAAGTATTCTGTTTATTGGTAGGTCATAACTATGGCACATGAACGTTTTTTGTCAGGAATGGCCCAAAGCAGCAGGACACCCTAAGTTATAGCAGTTTCAAAGCACCCAACATTACAAGCAAAAGCCAATAAGCATTGTGCATTGTGCATTGTGCATTGTGCGCGCACACGGGAGAACAGTGAGCGGGCGAAATAGGAGCTGTTTCTTCCCAGCAGGTCAGGAGCAGCTGGAACCCCAAGGTCAGAAAAGCAAAAGCAGATAACCACCCAGACAGGAGAAATCATTAGGGTACCAGGATAGGAAAAGGAGTACGACAAGGATGTATATTGTCGCCTTGCTTATTTAATATATATGCAGAGTACATCATGCGAAATGCTGGCCTGGATGAATCACAAGCGGGAATTAAGATTGCTGGGGAAAAGATCAACAACCTCAGATATGCAGACGATACCACTCTAATGGCAGAAAGTGAAGAGGACCTAAAGAGCCTCTTGCTCAGGGTAAAAGAGGAGAGCGCAAAAGTGGGCTTGAAGCTCAACATCAAAAAAACTAAGATCATGGCATCCGGCCCCATCACTCCTTGGCAAATAGAAGGGGAAGTCGTGGAAGTAGTGACAGACTTCACGTTCCTGGGATCCCAGATCACCGCAGACTGTGACAGCAGCCATGAAATTAAAAGATTTCCTTGGGAGGAAAGTGATGGCGAACCTAAACAGCATGATAAAAAGTAGAGACATCACCCTGCCAACAAAAGTCCGCATGGTCAAAGCAATGGTATTCCCAGTAGTCATGTATGGCTGTGAGAGTTGGACTATAAGGAAGGCCGAGCGCCGAAGAATAGATTCTTTTGAACTATGGTGCTGGAGGAGACTCTTGAGAGTCCCTTGGACTGCAAGAAGAACAAATCAGTCAATCCTCAAAGAAATCAACCCTGACTGTTCCCTGGAAGGCCAGATAATGAAACTGAAGCTCCAATACTTTGGCCACCAAATGAGAAGGGAGCACTCACTGGAGAAGACCCTGATGCTGGGAAAGATTGAAGGTCAAAGAAGACGGGGACGGCAAAGGATGAGATGGTTAGACAGTGTCATCAACGCAACGAACATGAAATTGAGCAAACTTCAGAGGACGGCGGAAGACAGGAGGGCCTGGCGGGAGCTGGTCCATGGGGTCGCGAAGAGTCGGACTCGACTGTGTGACTGAACAACAATAGCAAGCAAACCCAGTGCAGCAACTCGCAGTGCAGCAGCTCCCCCACGGCTTCCCCAGGAGCAAGGGGCTTGAGGGAGGGGCCTTGGGGTTAGTCTGACTTATCCTTGTACTGACTCCCAAATCTCAGGAGCAAATTCTTAGCCAAGTCCTCCTTTCCAGGGGGAGCCTTGAGAGCCTTTCTGCCCGATCTCCTCTTTCTCTCGCAAAGCTCTTGGAAAACACTGCTCTGGATCTCTCCCTAGGGCAACCAAGTTTCCCTCACCAGGTCTGGTGCTGGGAGATAATTGGCTGGCATTTCATAGAATCATAGAATCATAGAATGTTAGAGTTGGAAGGGACCTTGCAGGTCATTTTCATAGAATCATAGAATCATAGAATGTTAGAGTTGGAAGGGACCTTGCAGGTCATCTAGTCCATTCTCCTGCACTCTACAGGAGCACAGCCGAAAGAGAGCCCTACAGCATATCTGGAAGATGGTCGTCCAGCCTCCGCTTGAAAACGTCCTGTGAAGGAGCACCCACCACCTCCCGAGGCAGTCCGCTCTACTGCTCAACCACTCTGACAGTTAGGAAGTCTCTCCTGATATTTAGCCAGTAATGACTCCCTTGTAATTCCCACCCATTAGATCTAGTCTTGCAATCCGGAGCAAGAGAGAATAGATCTGCTCCACCTTCTACATGACAGCCCTTCAGATACTTGAAGAATGCAGTCATATCCCCTCTAAGCCTTCTCTTTCCCAGGCTAAACACACCCAACTCTTTCAGCCTTTCCTCCTAAGACTTGGATTCCAACCCTCTCACCATCCTGGTTGCCCTCTTCTGGACACGCTCGAGCTTGTCAACATCCTTCCTCAAACGTGGTGCCCAGAACTGGACACAGGACTCCAGGTGAGGCCTGACCGTAGCAGAATAGAGCGGAACGACCACCTCCCGTGATCTGGACACAACACTTCTGTTAGTGCATCCCAAGATTGCATTAGCTTTCTTTTTTTTTCAAAAAATAAGTTTATTTAGAATAAATTGTAAAACAGTGTTAAAGGTGGAGAAGGTAAAGGTATACAAGGGTTTCTATAATATCTTTGAATGGTTCTTAACTTTACAGATATGTAAACTTACATTACAAGTCGTAGTTTTCCATAGCGTCAGAATCATACATAACCAGAAAAGATAAAAATATTCAAAAACAGAAATTATATATTTATGTACCATATATCAAAAGTTGATTTTTCGCTTTAGAAATAGTTTCCCAGTTAAATTTGTCTATAGTGATCTTGTCTAGCACTGGATTCCACTTATCTAAAGGATCATAAAACTCACATTCATTTTGTTGTTCAGTATTGTAAATGGAATATTTTTCTAAAAGGAAAAAATCCCAGACTTTATGGATCCATTGTGTAATGGTAGGAGGTTGTCTATCTTTCCATTTTTGCGCGATGACCAGTTTAGCCGCTGTGAGTAAAACATAAACTAGAGTTTTTTCCCTCATAGTGAGTGTATCAGAAGGCCATAGGTTTAACAAAATTATTTTTGGCTCTAACGGTATGTCAAGTCCTGTAATCCTTTTAATATTTTCTAAGATTATTTTCCAAAATTGCTGTATTACGGGACATTTCCACCATACGTGAATATAGTCCGCTTTTTGTCCACATTCTTTCCAACATAATGGAGAAGCATGTTTATATATATGGGTGAGCCTTGTTGGGGTTAAGTACCAACGCATTAAAGTTTTTGCTGACGCTTCTTGTATGTATGTCGATTTGGTAGACTTTATTTGTATTTTCCAGATTTCTTCCCATTGGTTTGAAGTGAGAGTTTGCTGTTGATCCTTGTGCCAAGC
>NW_015175986.1:353912-354050 GCF_001447785.1 Gekko japonicus | reverse complement strand
GTAAAAGTACATACTTTAGAATAATTAGTTGAAAGGTTATGTTTATATTGATACCAAATCCTAATTAAAGTTTTTAGATAGGGGTTATTTATTTTACCTAATGCTTCTTTGCAATTGTGTTTCCAAAGCAATTCTGGA